>NW_027475238.1:0-135288 GCF_051020985.1 Nomia melanderi | reverse complement strand
AAACTATATAAAACTATATAAAGCTATATAAAACTATATAAAACTAACAAAACTATATAAAGCTATATAAAACTAACAAAACTATATAAAACTATATAAAACTATGTAAAACTATATAAAAACTGTATAAAACTATATAAAACTCTATAAAACGATATAAAACTAATAAAACTATATAAAACTATATAGTACTATATAAAACTATATATAACTATATAAAACTAACAAAACGATATAAAACTGTATAAAACTCTATAAAATTATATAAAACTATATGAAACTTTATAAAACTATACAAAACTATATGAAACCATAAAAAGCTAACAAAAACTATATAAAACTATATAAAACTATATAAAACTATATAAAACTATATAAAACTAACAAAACTAGATAAAACTATACAAAACTATATAAAACTATATAGTACCGTATAAAACTATATATAACTAAATAAAACTAACAAAACTATATGAAACTATATCAATTCTATAAAACTATATAAAACAATATAAAAGTAATAAAACTATACAAAGCTGTATAGAACTATATAAACCTAACAAAACTATATAAAACTATATAAAACTAACAAAACTGTATAAAACTAACAAAACTGTATAAAACTATATAAACTATATAAAACTATATAAAACTATATAAAACTAAATAAAGCTATATAAAACTGTATGAAACTATATAAAACTATATAAATCTATATAAAACTGTCTGAAACTGTATAAAACTATATAAAACTATATAAAACTATACAATCCTAACAAAACTATATAAAACTATATAAAACTAACAAAACTATATAAAACTATATAAAACTATATAAAACTATATAAAACTATATAACACTATATAAAACTATATAAAACTACATAAAACTAATAAAACTGTATAAAACTATATAAAACTATATAAAACTAACAAAACTATATAAAACTATAAAAAAATATATAAAACTCTATAAAACTATATAAAACTAATAAAACTATATAAAAGTATATAAAACTATATTAAACCAACAAAACAATATAAAACTATAATAAACTATATAAAACTATATAAAACTATATAAAACTATATAAAACTATATAAAACTATATAAAACTAACAAAACTATATAAAACTATATAAAACTCTATAAAACTATATAAAACTATATAAAAGTATATAAAACTGGGTAAAACTATATAAAACTATATAAAACTGTATAATACTATATAATACTATATAAAACTATATAGAACTATATAAAACTAAATAAAGCTATATAAAACCTTAAAAAACTATATAAAACTATATAAAGCTATATAAAACCAACAGAACTATATAAAACTATATAAAACTACATAAAACCATATAAAACTAATTAAACTATATAAAACTATATAGTACCATATAAAACTATATAGTACTACATAAAGCTGAATAAAACTAGATAAAAATATATAAAACTATATAGAACTAACAAAACTATATAAAACTATATAAAACTAACAAAACTATATATAACTATGTAAAGCTATAATAAAACTATATAAAACTATATAAAACTATATAAAACTAACAAAACTATATAAAACTAACAAAACTATATAAAAGTAACAAAGCTATATAAAACCATATAAAACTAATAAAACTATATAAAACTATGTAAAGCTATAATAAAACTAATAAAACTAATAAAACTAAATAAAACATTATAAAACTGTATACAACTATATGAAACTGTATAAAACTGTGTAAAAATATATAAAACTATATAAAACTAATAAAACTATATAAAACTAACAAAACTATATAAAACTATAAAAACAATATAAAACTCTATTGAACTGTATAAAACTATATAAAACCATATAAAACTAATAAAACTATATAAAACTATGTAGTACTATATAAAACTATATATAACTATATAAAACTAACAAAACTATATAAAACTACTTAAACCTCTATAAAACTATATAATACTATATAAAACTATATAAAAATATATAAAACTAACAAAACTATATAAAACTATATAAAACTCTATAAAATTATATAACACTATATAAAACTATATAAAACTATATAAAACTATGTGAAACTATACAAAACTATAGAAAACTATAGAAAACTGTATAAAACTAAATAAAACTGTATAAAACTGTATAGAACTATATAAAACTGTGTAAAAAATATATGAAGCTATATAAAACAATATAAAACTATATAAAACAGTATGAAAATGTATAAAACTATACAGAACTACATAAAACTAACAAAACCATATAAAACTATATAAAACTATATAAAACTATATAAAACTATATAATACTATATAAAACTACATAATACCATATAAAACTATATAAAACTATATAAAGCCATAGAAAGCTATATAAAGGTATGTAAAACTATTTAAAACTATAAATAACTAATAAAATTATGTAAAACTAGAAAAACTATATAATACTATATAAGACTATATAAAACTATATAAAACTATATCATACTATATAAAATTAGATCAATCAATGTAAAGCTAACAAAACTATATAAAACTATATAAAACTATATACAACTAACAAAACTATATAAACTTATATAAAACTCTACTGAACTATATAAAACTATATAAAATTATATAAAATTATATAAAACTATATAAAACTATATAAAACTATATAAAACAATATAAAACTCTATAAAACTTTATAAAACTAACAAAACTATATAAAACTATATAAAACTATATAAAACTAATAAAACTATATAAAACTGTATAGTACTATATAAAACTATATAAAACTATATAAAACCAACAAAACTATATAAAACTATATAAAAATATAATGCTCTATAAAACTATATAACACTATATAAAACTCTATAAAACTATATAACACTATATAAAACTATATAAAACTATATAAAACTATATAAAACTAACAAAACTATTTAAAACTGTATAACACTATATAAAACTATATAAAACCATATAAAACTATGTAAAACAATATAAAACTAACAAAACTATATAAACCTATATAAAACTCGATAGAACTATATAAAACTATATAAAACTGTATAATACTATATAAAACTATATAAAACTAACAAAACTATATAAACCTATATAAAACACTATAGAACTATATAAAACTATATAAAACTATATAAAACATCATAAAACTATATAAAACTATATAAAACTATACAAATCTAACAAAACTATATAAAAGTATATAAAACTATAGAAATCTAACAAAACTATATAAAACTGTATAAAACTAATAAAACTATATAAAGCTATATAAAACTCTATAAAACTATATGACACTATATAAAACTATATAAAACTATATAAAACTGTATAAAGCTATATAAAATAATGTAGAACTATATAAAACTATATGAAACTGTATAATACTATATAAAACTATATAAAGCTATAATAAAACTAAGCAAAACTAATAGAACGAACAATACTAATAAAACTATATAAAATCATATGAAACTGTATAAAACTATATAAAACTGTATAAAACTGTATAGAACTACATAAAACTGTGTACAACTATATGAAGCTATATAAAACAATATAAAACTATATTAAACAATATAAAACTGTATAAAACTATATAGAACTATGTAAAACAAATAAAACTAAATAAAACTATATAATACCATATAAAACTATATAAAACTATGTAAATCTAATAAAACTATATAAAACTGTATAGTACTATATAAAACTATATAATACTATATAAAACCAACAAAAATATATAAAACTATATAAAACTAACAAAACTATATAAAACTATATAAAACTATGTAAAACTATATAAAACTATATAAAACTATATAAAACACCATAAAACTGATAAAACTAATAAAACTATATAAAACTATATAAAACTAATAAAACTATATAAAACTATATAAAACTTTATAAAACTAACAAAACTATATAAAACTATATAAAACCGTATAAAACTATATGAAACTATAAAAAAATATGTAAAACTAATAAAACTATATAAAACTATATAAAGCTATAATAAAACTAATAAAACTAGTAAAACTAAATAAAACCATATAAAACTGTATAAATCTATAGAAAACTATATAAAACTATATAAACCAATATAAAACTATATAAAACATTGTAAAACTGTATAAAACTATAAAAAACTGTATAAAACTGTATAAAACTATATAAAGCTAAATAAAACTATATAAATCTATATAAAACTATATAAAACCATATAAAACTAATAAGATTATATAAAACTATATAAAACTAACAAAACTATATAAAACCTTATAAAACTATATAAAACTATAAAAAACTATATAAAACTATATAATACTATATAAAACTATATAAAACTATATAAAACTATATAAAAACTAACAAAACTATATAAAACTATATAAAACTATATACACCTAACAAAACTATATAAAACTATATAAAACTATATAAAACTCTATAAAACTATATAAAACTACATAAAACCAACAAAACTATATAAATCTATATAAAACTATGTGATCCTAATAAAACTATATGAAACTATACAAAACTGTATAAAACTATATAAAACTATATAAAACTATCAAAACTATATAAAACTATATAAAACTATATAAAACTCTATAAAACTATTTAAAACTATATAAAACTACATAAATTTATATAAAACTATGTAAAACAAATAAAACTATATGAAACTATACAAAACTATATAAAACTATATATAACTAATAAAACTATATGAAGCTATAAAAAACTATATAAAACTATATAATACTATATAAAACTATATAAAATTATATAAAACCAACAAAACTATATAAAACTATATAAAACTATATAAAACTATACAAAACTATATGAAACTCTATAAAACTATATAACACTGTATAAAACTATATAAAACTCTATAAACCTATATAAAACTATATAAAACTATATGAAACTGTAAAACTATATAAAGCTATACAAAACAATATAAAACTATATAAAACAGTATAAAAATGTATAAAACTATATAGAACTACATAAAACTAATAAAACTATATAAAACTATATAAATCTATATAAAATTATATAAAACTACCAAAACTATACAAAACTATATAAAACTATATAAAGCTATATAAAACTATATACTACTATATAAAACTATATAAAACTATGTGAATCTAATAAAACTATATAAAACTTTATAAATCTATATAAAACTACATAAAACTATATAAAGCTCTATGAAACTATATGAAACTACATAAAACTATATAACGCCAATAAAACTATATAAAACGATATAAAACTAACAAAACTATATAAACCTATATAAAACTATATAAATCTAATAAAACTATATAAAACTACCAAAACTATATAAAACCATATAAAACTATATAAAACTATATAAAACTATATAAAACTATATAAAACTAATAAAACTATATAAAACTATACGAAACTATATAAAACTGACAAAACTATATAAAACACTATAAAACTATTAAAATTATATAAAACTAACAAAACTATATAAACCCATATAAAACTCTATAGAACTATGTAAAACTATATAAAACTATATAAAACTATATAAAACTATATAAAACTATATATAACTATACAAAACTAACAAATCTATTTAAAACTCTATAGAACTATATTAAACAATATAAAACTATATAAAACTACATAAAACTAATAAAACTATATAAAACTATATAAAACTGATAAAACTATATAAAACTGTATAGTACTATATAAAACTATATAAAACTAACAAAACTATATAAACCCATATAAAACACTATAGAACTATATAAAACTATATAAAGCTATGTAAAACTATATAAAAATATAAAAAACTATATAAAACTATATAAAACTCTATACAACTATATAACACCATATAACACTATATAAAACTATATAAAACTATATAAAACTATATAAAACTATATAAAGCTATACAAAACTATTAAAAACTATATAAAACGATATAAAACTTTATACAACTATGTAAAACTATGTAAAACTAATAAAACTATATTGATACTTTGATTTATAGCGCTATCTCTAATAGCACCCGAGATTTCACCAGATATATATTTGATTTTTCCCTGACCCTGACAGACCGGCCCCATGAGACGGTGATTTTCTCGGCCCCTGGAGGTCCGAGGTCGATCCCGCTGCACAGATTCATGCGCCAGGGCCTCCTGCAGACAATGCACTTTGACTTATTGCGCTATCTGTAATAGCACCCGAGATATCACCAGATTTATATTGGATTTTTACATGACCTTGGGTGTCCGGCCCCATGTGTCGATGGTTTTCTCGGTCCCTCGTGGTCCGAGGTCGATCCCGCTGAACAGATTCATGCGCGAGGGCCACCCACAGACAATGCACTTTGATTTATTGCGCTATCTCTAATAGCACCCGAGATATCACCAGATATATATTGGATTTTTCCCTGACCCTGACAGTCCGACCCCATGAGACGGTGGTTTTCTCGGCCCCTAGTGGTCCGAGGTCGTTCCCACTGCACAGATTCATGCGCCAGAGCCTCCTGCAGACAATGCACTTTGACTTATTGCGCTATCTGTAATAGCACCCGAGATATCACCAGATTTATATTGGATTTTTCCCTGACCCAGAGTGTCCGACCCCATGAGACTGTGGGTTTCTCGGCCCCTGGTGGTTCGAGGTCGTTCCCGCTGCACAGATTCATGTGCCAGGACCTCCTGCAGACAATGCACTTTGATTTATTGCGCCATCTCTAATAGCACCCGAGATATCACCAGATATATATTGGATTTTTCCATGGCCCTGAGTGTCCGGCCCCATGAGACGGTAGTTTTCTCGGCGCCTGGTGGTCCGAGGTCGATCCCGCTGCACAGATTCATGCGCCAGGGCCTCCTGCAGACAGTGCACTTTGATTTATCGCGCTATCTGTAATAGCACCCGAGATACCACCAGATATATGCTGGATTTTTCCCTGACCCTGAGTGTCCGGCCCCATGTGTCGGTGGTTTTCCCGGCCCCTGGTGGTTCGAGGTCGATCCCGCTGCACAGATTCATGCGCCAGGGCCTCCTGCAGACAATGCACTTTGGCTTATTGCGCTATCTGTAATAGCACCCGAGATACCACCAGATATATGCTGGATTTTTCCCGGACCCTGAGTGTCCGGCCCCATGCGTCGGTGGTTTTCTCGGTCCCTCGTGGTCCGAGCTCGTTCCCGCGGCACAGATTCATGCGCAAGGGCCTCATACGAACAATGAACTTTGATTTACTGCGCTATCTCTAATAGCACCCGAGATATCACCAGATATATATTGGATTTTCCCCTGACCCTGACAGACCGGCCCCATGAGACGGTGATTTTCCCGGGCCCTGGTGGTCCGAGGTCGATCCCGCTGCACAGATTCATGCGCCAGGGCCTCCTGCAGACAATGCACTTTGGTTTATTGCGCTATCTGTAATAGCACCCGAGATACCACCAGATATATGCTGGATTTTTCCCTGACCCTGAGTGTCCGGCCCCATGTGTCGGTGGTTTTCCCGGCCCCTGGTGGTTCGACGTCGATCCCGCTGCACAGATTCATGCGCCAGGGCCTCCTGCAGACAGTGCACTTTGATTTATCGCGCTATCTGTAATAGCACCCGAGATATCATCAGATACATTCTGGATTTTTACATGACCTTGGGTTTCCTGCCCCATGTGTCGGAGGTTTTCGCTGCCCCTGGTGGTCCGAGGTCGCTCCCGCTGCACAGATTCATGCGCCAGGGCCCCCTGCAGATAATTCACTTTGGTTTAGTGCGCTATCTGTAAGAGCACCCGAAATATCACCAGATATATATATTGGATTTTTCTCCGACCCTGGGTGTCCTGCCCAATGTGTCGGTGATTTTCTCGGCCCCTGGTGGTCCGAGGTCGATCCCGCTGCACAGATTCATGCGCCAGGGCCTCCTGCAGATAATTCACTTTGGTTTATTGCGCTATCATTAATACCACCCGAGATATCACCAGATATATGCCGGATTTTTACATGACCTTGGGCGACGGATACCGAAAAGCTGTAATTTTCGCGGCCCCTGGTGGTCCGAGGTCGTTCCTGCTGCACAGATTCATGCGCCAGGGCCTCCTGCAGTCAATGCACTTTGGTTTACTGCGCTATCTCTAATAACACCCGAGATATCACCAGATACATCCTGGATTTTTACATGACCTTGGGTGTCCGGCCCCATGAGACGGTGGTTTTCTCGGCCCCTGGCGGGCCGAGGTCGTTCCCGCTGCACAGATTCATGCGCCAGGGCCTTCTGCAGACAATGCACTTTGATTTATTGCGCTATCTCTAATAGCACCCGAGATATCACCAGATATATATTGGATTTTTCCTTGACCCTGACAGTCGGGCCCCATGTGTCGATGGTTTTCTCGGTCCCTCGTGGTCCGAGGTCGTTCCCGCTGGAAAGATTCATGCTCCAGGGCCTCCTGCAGATAATTCACTTTGGTTTATTGCGCTATCTCTAATAGCACCCGAGATATCACCAGATATATATTGGATTTTTCCCTGACCCTGACAGTCCGGCCCCGTGTGACGGTGGTTATCCCGGCCCCTGATGGTCCGAGGTCGATCCCGCTGCACAGATTCATGCGCCAGGGCCTCCTACAGACAATGTACTTTGATTTATTGCGCTTCCTGTAATAGCACCCAAGATATCACCAGATATATATTAGATTTTTCCCTGACCCTGACAGTCCGGCCCCATGAGACGGTGATTTTCTCGGCCCCTGGTGGTCCGAGGTCGATCCCGCTGCATCGATTCATGCGCCAGGACCTCCTACAGGCAATGCACTTTGATTTATTGCGCTATCTGTAATAGCACACGAGATATCACCAGATATATTTTGGATTTTTCCCTGAGCCTGAGTGCCAGGCCCCATGAGACGGTGGTTTTCTCGGCCCCTGGTGCTCCGAGGTCGTTCCCGCTGCACAGACTCATGCGCCAGGGCCTGCTGCAGACAATTCACTTTGGTTTATTGCGCTATCTGTAATAGCACCCGAGATATCACCAGATATATATTGGATTTTTCCCTGACCTTGACAGTCCGGCCCCATGTGTCGGTGGTTTTCTCGGCCCCTGGTGGTCCGAGGTCGTTCCCGCTGCACAGATTCATGCGCCAGGGCCTCCTGCAGATAAATCACTTTGGTTTGTTGCGCTATCTGTAATAGCACCCGAGATATCACCAGATATATGCTGGATTTTTACATGACGTTGGGTGACGGATTCCGAATATCTGTAATTTTCTCCGCCCCTGGGGGTCCGAGGTAGTTCCTGCTGCACAGATTCATTCGCCAGTGCCTCTTACAGACAATGCACATTAATTTATTGCGCACTCTCTAATAGCATCCGAGATATCACCAGATATATGCTCTATTTTTACATGACGTTGGGTGACGGATACCGAAAATCTGTAACTTTCTTGGTCCCTGCTGGTCCGACGTCGTGTCCGCTACACAGATTCATGCGCCAGGGCCTCCTGCAGGCAATGCACTTTGATTTATTGCGCTATCTCTAATAGCACCCGAGATATCACCAGATATATATTGGATTTTTCCCTGACCCTGAGTGCCCGGCCCCATGTTTCGGTGGCTTTCTCGACCCCTGGTGGTCCGTGGTCGATGCCGCTGCACAGATTCATTCGCCAGTGCCTCCTACAGACAATGCACTTTGGTTTATTACGCTATCTCTAATAGCACCCGAGATATCACCGGATATATATTGGATTTTTCCCTGACCCTGACGGTCCGGCCCCATGAGACGGTGATTTTCTCGGCCCCTGGTGGTCCGAGGTCGTTCCCGCTGCACAGACTAATGCGCCAGGGCCTGCTGCAGACAATGCACTTTGGTTTATTGCGCTATCTGTAATAGCACCCGAGATATCACCAGATACATATTGGATTTTTCCCTGACCCTGACAGTCCGGCCCCATGTGTCGGTGGTTTTCTCGGCCCCTGGTGGTCCGAGGTCGTTCCCGCTGCACAGATTCATGCGCCAGGGCCTCCTGCAGATAAATCACTTTGGTTTGTTGCGCTATCTGTAATAGCACCCGAGATATCACCAGATATATGCTGGATTTTTACATGACGTTGGGTGACGGATTCCGAATATCTGTAATTTTCTCCGCCCCTGGGGGTCCGAGGTAGTTCCTGCTGCACAGATTCATGCGCCAGGGCCTCCTACAGACAATGCACTTTGATTTATTGCGCTATCTGTAATAGCACCCGAGATATCACCAGATTTATATTGGATTTTTCCCTGACCCTGAGTGTCCGACCCCATGAGACGGTGGTTTTCTCGGCCCCTGGTGGTCCGAGGTCGATCCCGCTGCACTGATTCATGCGCCAGGGTCTCCTACAGACAATGCCCTTTGATTTCTTGCGCTATCTGTAATAGCACACGAGATATCACCAGATATACGCTGGATTTTTACATGACCTTGGGTGACGGATTCCAAATATCTGTAATTTTCTCGGCGCCTGGTGGTCCGAGGTCGTTCCTGCTGCACAGATTCATTCGCCAGTGTCTCCTACAGACAATGCACTTTGATTTATTGCGCTATCTGTAATAGCACCCGAGATATCACCAGATATATATTGGATTTTTCCCTGACCCTGACAGTCCGGCCCCATGAGACGGTAGTTTTCTCGGCCCCTGGTGGTCCGAGGTCGTTCCCGCTGCACAGATTCATGCGCCAGGGCCTCCTACAGAGAATGGACTTTGATTTATTGCCCTATCTCTAATAGCACCCGAGATATCACCATATATATATTGGATTTTCCCCTGACCCTGACAGTCCGGCCCCATGAGACGGTGATTTTCTCGGCCCCTGGTGGTCCGAGGTCGATCCCGCTGCATAGATTCATGCGCCAGGGCCTCCTACAGACAATGCACTTTGATATATTGCGCTATCTCTAATAGCACCCGAGATATCACCAGATATATATATTGGATTTTTCCCTGACCCAGAGTGTCCGGCCCCATGAGGCGGCAGTGTTCTCGGCCCCTGGTGGTCCGAGGTCGTTCCCGCTGCATAGATTCATGCGCCAGGGCCTCCTACAGACAATGCACTTTGATATATTGCGCTATCTCTAATAGCACCCGAGATATCACCAGATATATATATTGGATTTTTCCCTGACCCAGAGTGTCCGGCCCCATGAGGCGGCAGTGTTCTCGGCCCCTGGTGGTCCGAGGTCGTTCCCGCTGCACAGATTCATGCGCCAGGGCCTCCTGCAGACAATGAACTTTGATTTATTTCGCTATCTGTAATAGCACCCGAGATATCACCAGATATATATTGGATTTTGCCCTGACCCTGAGTGTCCGACCCCATGAGACGGTGGTTTTCTCGGCCCCTGGTGGTCCGAGGTCGTTCCCGCTGCACAGACTCATACGCCAGGGCCTGCTGCAGACAATGCACTTTGGATTATTGCGCTATCTCTAATAGCACTCGAGATATCAGCAGATATATATTGTATTTTTCCCTGACCCTGAGTGTCCGGCCCCATGAGACGGTAGTTTTCACGGCCCCTGGTTGCCCGAGGTCGTTCCCGCTGCAAATATTCATGCACCTGGGCCTCCTGCAGATAATTCACTTTGGTTTATTGCGCAATCGCTAATAGCACCCGAGATATCACCAGATATATATTGGATTTTTCCCTGACCCTGACAGTCCGGCCCCATGAGACGGTGATTTTCTCGGCCCCTGGTGGTCCGAGGTCGATCCCGCTGCATAGATTCATGCGCCAGGGCCTCCTACAGACAATGCACTTTGGTTTATTGCGCTATCTCTAATAGCAGCCGAGATATCACCAGATATATATTGGATTTTCCCCTGACCCTGAGTGTGCGACCCCATGAGACGGTGGTTTTCTCGGCCCCTGGTGGTCAGAGGTAGTTCCTGCTGCACAGACTCACTCGCCAGTGCCTCCTACAGACAATGCACTTTGATTTATTGCGCTATCTCTAATAGCACCCGAGATATCACCATATATATATTGGATTTTTCCTTGACCCTGACAGTCCGGCCCCATGTGTCGATGGTTTTCTCGGCCCCTGGTGGTCCGATGTCGTTCCCGCTGCTCAGATTCATGCGCCAGGGCCTCCTACAGACAATGCACTTTGATTTATTGCGCTATCTGTAATAGCACCCGAGATATCAACAGATATATATTGGATTTTTCCCCGACCCCGACAGTCCGACCCCATGTGTCGGTGGTTTTCTCGGCCCCTGGTGGTCCGAGGTCGTTCCCGCTGCACAGATTCATGCGCCAGGGCCCCCTTCAGATAATTCACTTTGGTTTAGTGCGCTATCTGTAAGAGCACCCGAGATATCACCAGACATATATTGAATTTTTCCCCGACCCTGAGTGTCCGGCCCCATGAGTCGGTGGTTTTCTCGGCCCCTGGTGGTCTGAGGTCGATCCCGCTGCACAGATTCATGCGCCAGGGCCTCCTACAGACAATGCACTTTGATTTATTGCGCTATCTGTAAGAGCACCCGTGATATCACCACATATATATTGGATTAATGCCTGACACCGAGTGTCAGGCCCCATGAGACGGTGGTTTTCTCGGCCCCTGGTGCTCCGACGTCGTTCCCGCTGCACAGATCCATGCGCCAGGGCCTCCTGCAGACAATGCACTTTGGTTTATTGCGCTATCTCTAGTTGCACCCGAGATATCACCGGATATATATTGGATTTTTCCCTGACCCTGAGTGTCCGGCCCCAAGTGTCGGTGGTTTTCTCGGTCCCTCGTGGTCCGATGTCGATCCCTCTGCACAGATTCATGCGCCAGGGCCTCCCGCAGACAATGCACTTGGATTTATTGCACTATCTGTAATAGCACCCGAGGTATCACCAGATATATGCTGGATTTTTACTTGACCTTGGGTGACGGATTCCGAATATCTGTAATTTTCTCGGCGCCTGGTGGTCCGAGGTCGATCCCGCTTCACAGATTCATTCGCCAGTGCCTCCTACAGACAATGCACTTTGATTTATTGCGCTATCTCTAATAGCAAACGAGAAATCACCAGATATATATTGGATTTTTCCCCGACCCTGACATTCCGGCCCAATGTGTCGATGGTTTTCTCGGTCCCTCGTGGTCCGAGGTCGATCCCGATGCACAGATTCATGCGCCAGTGCCTCCTACAGTCAATGCACTTTGATTTATTGCGCTATCTGTAATAGCACCCAAGATATCACCATATATATATTGGTTTTTCCCCTGACCCTGAGTGTCCGGCCACATGGGACGGTAGTTTTTTCGGCCCCTGGTGGTCCGAGGTCGTTCCCGCTGCGCAGATTCATGCGCTAGGGCCTCCTGCAGACAATGCACTTTGATTTATTGCGCTATCTCTAAGAGCACCCGAGATATCACTAGATATATGTTGGATTTTTCCCTGACCCTGACAGTCTGGCCCCATGAGACGGTGGTTTTCTCGGCCCCTGGTTGTCCGAGGTCGTTCCCGCTGCACGGATTCATGCGCCAGGGCTTCCTGCACACAATGCACTTTGATTTATGGCGCTATCTGTTATAGCACCTGAGATATTTGCAGATATATATTGGATTTTTCCCTGACACTGAGTGTCCGGCCCCATGAGACGGTGGTTTTCTCGGCCCCTGGTGGTTCGAGGTCGTTCCCGCTGCACAGATTCATGCGCCAGGGCCTCCTACAGACAATGCACTTTGATTTATTGCGCTACCTGTAATAGCACCCGAGATTTCACCAGATATATATTGGATTTTTCCCTGACCGTGAGTGTCCGGCCCCATGAGACGGTAGTTTCTTCGGCCCCTGGTGGTCCGAGGTCGTTCCCGCGGCGCAGATTCATGCGCCAGGGCCTCCTACAGACAATGCACTTTGATTTATAGCGCTATCTGTAATAGCACCCGAGATACCATCAGATATATATTGGATTTTTCCCTGACCCTGAGTGTCCCACCCCATGAGACGGTGGTTTTCTCGGCCCCTGGTGGTCCGAGGTCGTTCCCGCTGCACAGATTCATGCGCCAGGGCCCCCTGCAGATAATTCACTTTGGTTTAGTGCGCTATCTCTAAGAGCACCCGAGATATATTGGATTGTTCCCTGACCCCGAGTGTCCGGCCCCATGAGACGGTGGTTTTCTCGGCCCCTGGTGCTCCGAGGTCGTTCCCGCTCCACAGATGCATGCGCCAGGACCTCCTGCAGATAATTCACTTTGATTTATTGCGCTATCTCTAATAGCACCCGAGGGACCATCAGATACATCCTGGATTTTTACATAACCTGGGGTGTCCGGCCCCATGCGTCGGTGATTTTCTCGGCCCCTGGTGGTCCGAGGTCGTTCCCGCTGCACAGATTCAGGCGCCAGGGCTTCCTGCAGACAATGCACTTTGATTTATCGCGCTATCTGCAATGGCACCCGAGATATCAACAGATATATGCCGGATTTTTACATGACCTTGGGCGACGGATACCGAAAAGCTGTAATTTTCTCGGCCCCTGGTGGTCCGAGGTCGTTCGTGCTGCACAGATTTATGCGCCAGGGTCTCCTGCAGACAATGCACTTTGTTTTATTATGCTATCTCTAATAGCACCCGAGATATCACCAGATATATAATGGATTTTTCCTTGACCCTGACAGTCCGGCACCATGAGACGGTGGTTTTCTCGGCCCCTGGTGGTCCGAGGTCGATCCCGCTGCACAGATTCATGCGCCAGGGCCTCCTGCAGACAGTGCACTTTGATCTATCGCGCTATCTGTAATAGCACCCGAGATATCATCAGATACATTCTGGATTTTTACATGACCTTGGGTGTCCGGCCCCATGCGTCGGTGGTTTTCTCGACCCCTGGTGGTCCGAGGTCGTTCCTGCTGCACACATTCATCCGCCAGGGCCTCCTGCAGACAATGCACTTTGATTTATTGCGCCATCCCTAATAGCACCCGAGATATCACCAGATATATATTGGATTTTTCCCTGACCCTGAGTGTCCGACCCCCTGAGACGGTAGTTTTCTCGGCCCCTGGTGGTCCGAGGTCGTTCCCGCTGCACAGATTCATGAACCAGGGCCTCCTACAGACAATCCACTTTGATTTATTGCGCTATCTGTAATAGCACCCGAGAAATCACCAGATATATATTGGATTTTTCCCTGTCCCTGAGTGTCCGACCCCATGAGACGGTGGTTTTCTCGGCCCCTGGTGGTCCGAGGTCGTTCCCCCTGCACAGATTCATGCGCCAGGGCCTCCTACGGACAATGCACTTTGATTTATTGCGCTATCTGTAATAGCACCCGAGATATCACCAGATATATATTGGATTTTTCCCTGAACCTGACAGACCGGCCCAATGTGTCGGTGGTTTTCTCGGCCCCCGGTGGTCCGAGGTCGATCCCGCTGCACAGATTCATGCGCGAGGGACTCCTCCAGACAATGCACTTTGATTTATTCCGCTATCTGTAATAGCACCCGAGATATCACCAGATATATATTGGATTTTTCCTTGTCCCGGACAGTCCGGCCCCATGTGTCGATGGTTTTATCGGTCCCTCGTGGTCCGAGGTCGATACCGCTGAACAGATTCATGCGCCAGGGCTTCCTGCAGACAATTCACTTTGGTTTATTGCGCTATCTGTAATAGCACCCGAGATATCACCAGATATATGCTGGATTATTACATGACCTTGGGTGACGGATTCCGAATATCTGCAATTTTCTCGGCGCCTGGTGGTCCGAAGTCGTTCCCGCTGCACAGATTCATGCGCCAGGGCCTCCTGCAGACTATGCACTTTGGTTTATTGCGCTATCTCTTATAGCACCCGAGATATCACCAGATATATATTGGATTTTTCCCTGATCCTGCGTGTCCGGCCCCATGAGACGGTAGTTTTCTCGGCCCCTGGTGGTCCGAGGTCGTTCCCGCTGCACAGATTCATGCGCCAGGGCAGCCTGCAGACAATTCACTTTGGTTTATTGCGCTATCTGTAATAGCACCCGAGATATCACCAGATATATATTGGATTTTTCCCTGAACCTGACAGACCGGCCCAATGTGTCGGTGGTTTTCTCGGCCCCCGGTGGTCCGAGGTCGATCCCGCTGCACAGATTCATGCGCCAGGGACTCCTCCAGACAATGCACTTTGATTTATTCCGCTATCTGTAATAGCACCCGAGATATCACCAGATATATATAGGATTTTTCCTTGTCCCGGACAGTCCGGCCCCATGTGTCGATGGTTTTCTCGGCCCCTGGTTGTCCGAGGTCGTTCCGACTGCACAGATTCATTCGCCAGTGCCTCCTACAGACAATGCACTATGATTTATTGCGCGATCTGTAATAGCACCCGAGATATCACCAGATATATATTGGATTATCCCCTGACCCTGAGTGTCCGACCCCATGTGTCGGTGGTTTTCTCGGCCCCTGGTGGTGCGAGGTCGTTCCCGCTGCACAGATTCATGTGCTAGGGCCCCCTGCAGATAATTCACTTTGGGTTAGTGCGCTATCTGTAAGAGCAGCCGAGATATCACCAGATATATATTGAATTTTTCCCCGACCCTGAGTGTCCGGCCCCAAGTGTCGGTGGTTTTCTCGGCCCCTAGTGGTCCGAGGTCGATACCGCTGCACAGATTCATGCGCCAGGGCCTCCTACAGACAATGCACTTTTATTTATTGCGCTATCTCTAATAGCACCCGAGATATCACCAGATATATATTGGATTTTTCCCTGACCCTGAGTGTCCGACCCCATGAGACGGTAGTTTTCTCGGCCCCTGGTGGTCCGAGGTCGTTCCCGCTGCACAGATTCATGCACCAGGGCCTCCTACAGACAATGCACTTTGATTTATTGCGCTATCTGTAATAGCACCCGAGAAATCACCAGATATATATTGGATTTTTCCCTGACCCTGAGTGTCCGACCCCATGAGACGGTGGTTTTCTCGGCCCCTGGTGGTCCGAGGTCGTTCCCCCTGCACAGATTCATGCGCCAGGGCCTCCTACAGACAATGCACTTTGATTTATTGCGCTATCTGTAAGAGCACCCGAGATCTCACCATATATATATTGGATTTTTCCCTGACCCTGACAGTCCGGCCCCATGTGACGGTGGTTTTCCCGGCCCCTCGTAGTCCGAGGTCGATCCCGCTGCACAGATTCATGCGCCAGGGCCTCCTACAGGCAATGCACTTTGATTTATTGCGCTATCTGTAATAGCACCCGAGTTATCACCAGAGATGTAATGGATTTTTCCTTGACCCTGACAGTCCGGCCCCATGTGTCGATGGTTCTCTCGGTCCCTCGTGTTCCGAGGTCGATCCCGCTGCACAGATTCATGCGCGAGGGCCTCTTGCAGACAGTGCACTTTGATTTATCGCGCTATCTGCAATAGCACCCGAGATATCATCAGATACATTCTGTATTTTTACATGAAGTTGTGTGTCCGGCCCCATGTGTCGGTGATTTTCTCTGTCCCTGGTGGTCCGAGGTCGTTCCCGCTGCACAGATTCATGCGCCAGGGCCCCCTGCACATAATTCACTTTGGTTTAGTGCGCTATCTGTAAGAGCACCCGTGATATCACCACATATATATTGGATTTTAGCCTGACACCGAGTGTCAAGCCCCATGAGACGGTAGCTTTCTCGGACCCTAGTGCTCCGAGGTCGTTCCTGCAGCACACATTCATCCGCCAGGGCCTCCTGCAGACAATGCACTTTGATTTGTTGCGCTATCTAATAGCACCCGAGATATCACCAGATATATATTGGATTTTTCCCTGAACCTGAGTGTCCGGCCCCATGAGACGGTGGTTTTTTCGGCCCCTGGTAGTCCGAGGTCGTTCCCGCTGCACAGATTCATGCGCCAGGGAATGCTACAGACAATGCTCATTGATTTATCGCGCTATCTGTAATAGCACCCAAGATGTCACCAGATATATGCTGGATTTTTTCATGACCATGGGTGACGGATACCGAACATCTGTAATTTTCTCGGCCCCTGGCGGTCCGAGGTCGTTCCTGCTGCACAGATTCATTCGCCAGTACCTCCTACAGACAATGCACTTTGATTTATTGCGCTATCTCTAATAGCACCCGAGATATCACCAGATATATATTGGATTTTTCCCGGACCCTGACAGTCCGGCCCCATGTGTCGGTGATTTTCTCTGTCCCTGGTGGTCCGAGGTCGTTCCCGCTGCACAGATTCATGCGCCAGGGCCCCCTGCACATAATTCACTTTGGTTTAGTGCGCTATCTGTAAGAGCACCCGTGATATCACCACATATATATTGGATTTTAGCCTGACACCGAGTGTCAGGCCCCATGAGACGGTAGCTTTCTCGGACCCTGGTGCTCCGAGGTCGTTCCCGCTGCACAGATTCATGCGCCAGGGCCTCCTGCAGCCAATGCACTTTGAGTTATTCCGCTATCTGTAATAGCACCCGAGATATCACCAGATATATATTGGATTTTTCCCTGACCCTGAGTGTACGACCCCATGAGACGGTGGTTTTCTCGGCCCCTGATGGGCCGAGGTCGATCCCGCTGAACAGATTCATGCGCCAGGGCCTCCTACAGACAATACACTTGGATTTATTGCTCTATCTCTAATAGCACCCGAGTTAACACCAGATATATATTGGATTTTTCCCTGACCCTGAGTGTCCGTCCCCATGAGACGGTGGTTTTCTCGGCCCCTGGTGGTCCGAGGTCGTTCCCGCTGCACAGATTCATGCGCCAGGGCCTCCTGCAGACAATGCACTTTGGTTTATTGCGCTATCTGTAATAGCTCCCGAGATATCACCACATATATATTGGATTTTTCCCTGACCCTGAGTGTCCGACCCCATGAGACGTTGGTTTTCTCGGCTCCTGGTGGTCCGAGGTTGTTCCCGCTGCACAGATTCAATAGCCAGGGCCTCCTGCAGACAATGCACTTTGGATTATTGCGCTATCTCTAATAGCACCCGAGATATCACCAGATATATATTGGATTTTTCCCTGACCCTGAGTGTCCGGCCCCATGAGACGTTGGTTTTCTCGGCCCCTGGTGGTCAGAGGTCGTTCCCGCTGCACAGATTCATGCGCCAGGGCCTCCTGCAGCCAATGCACTTTGATTTATTGCATTATCTGTAATAGCACCCCAGATATCACCAGATATATATTGGATTTTTCCCTGACCCTGACAGTCCGGCCCCATGAGACGGTGATTTTCTCGGCCCCTGGTGGTCCGAGGTCGTTCCCGCTGCACAGATTCATGCGCCAGGGCCTCCTGCAGACAATGCACTTTGGATTATTGCGCTATCTCTAATAGCACCCGAGATATCACCAGATATATATTGGATTTTTCCCTGACCCTGAGTGTCCGACCCCATGAGACGGTGGTTTTCTCGGCCCCTGGTGGTCAGAGGTCGTTCCCGCTGCACAGATTCATGCGCCGGGGCCTCCTACAGACAATGCACTGTGATTTATTGCGCTATCTGTAATAGCTCCCGAGATATCACCACATATATATTGGATTTTTCCCTGACCCTGAGTGTCCTACCCCATGAGACGTTGGTTTTCTCGGCCCCTGGTGGTCCGAGGTCGTTCCCGCTGCACAGATTCATGCGCCAGGGCCTCCTGCAGCCAATGCACTTTGGTTTATTGCGATATCTCTAATAGCACCCCAGATATCACCAGATATATATTGGATTTTTCCCTGACCCTGAGTGTCCGACCCCATGAGACGTTGGTTTTCTCGGCTCCTGGTGGTCCGAGGTTGTTCCCGCTGCACAGATTCAATAGCCAGGGCCTCCTGCAGACAATGCACTTTGGATTATTGCGCTATCTCTAATAGCACCCGAGATATCACCAGATATATATTGGATTTTTCCCTGACCCTGAGTGACCGGCCCCATGACACGGTAGTTTTCTCGGCCCCTGGTGGTCCGAGGTCGTTCCCGCTGCTCAGATTCATGCGCCGGTGCCCCCTGCAGATAATTCACTTTGTTTGAGTGCGCTATCTGTAAGAGCACCCGAGATATCACCAGATGTATGCTGGATTTTTACATGACCTTGGGCGACGGATTCCGAATATCTGTAATTTTCTCGGCCCCTGCTGGTCCGAGGTCGTTCCCGCTGCACAGATTCATGCGCCAGGGCCTCCTGCAGACAATGCACTTTGGTTTATTGCGCTATCTCTAATAGCACCCGAGATATCGCCTGATATTTATTGGATTTTTCCCTGACCCAGAGTGTCCGACCCCATGAGACGGTGATTTTCTCGGCCCCTGGTGGACCGAGGTCGTTCCCGCTGCACATATTCATGCGCCAGGGCCTCCTGCAGATAATTCACTTTGGTTTATTGCGCTATCTCTAATAGCACCCGAGATATCACCAGATATATATTGGATTTTTCCCTGACCCTGAGTGTCCGGCCCCATGACACGGTAGTTTTCTCGGCCCCTGGTGGTCCGAGGTCGTTCCCGCTTCTCAGATTCATGCGCGAGGGCCACCTACAGACAATGCACTTTGGTTTATTGCGCTATCTCTAATAGCACCCGAGATATCACCAGATGTATGCTGGATTTTTACATGACCTTGGGCGACGGATTCCGAATATCTGTAATTTTCTCGGCCCCTGGTGGTCCGAGGTCGTTCCCGCTGCACAGATTCATGCTCCGGGGCCCCCTGCAGATAATTCACTTTGTTTTAGTTCGCTATATGTAAGAGCACCCGAGATATCACCAGATATATACTGACTTTTTCCCCGACCCTGAGTGTCCGGCCCCAGGTGTCGGTGGTTTTCTCGGCGCCTGGTGGTCCGAGGTCGTTCCAGCTGCACAGATTCATGCGCCAGGGCCTCCTACAGACAATGCACTTTGATTTATTGCTCTATCTCTAATAGCACCCGAGTTATCACCAGATATATATTGGATTTTTCCCTGACCCTGAGTGTCCGTCCCCATGAGAAGGTGGTTTTCTCGGCCCCTGGTGGTCCGAGGTCGTTCCCGCTGCACAGATTCATGCGCCAGGGCCTCCTACAGACAATGCACTTTGAGTTATTCCGCTATCTGTAATAGCACCCGAGATATCACCAGATATATATTGGATTTTTCCCTGACCCTGAGTGTACGACCCCATGAGACGGTGGTTTTCTCGGCCCCTGATGGGCCGAGGTCGATCCCGCTGAACAGATTCATGCGCCAGGGCCTCCTACAGACAATACACTTGGATTTATTGCTCTATCTCTAATAGCACCCGAGTTAACACCAGATATATATTGGATTTTTCCCTGACCCTGAGTGTCCGTCCCCATGAGACGGTGGTTTTCTCGGCCCCTGGTGGTCCGAGGTCGTTCCCGCTGCACAGATTCATGCGCCAGGGCCTCCTGCAGACAATGCACTTTGGTTTATTGCGCTATCTGTAATAGCTCCCGAGATATCACCACATATATATTGGATTTTTCCCTGACCCTGAGTGTCCGACCCCATGAGACGTTGGTTTTCTCGGCTCCTGGTGGTCCGAGGTTGTTCCCGCTGCACAGATTCAATAGCCAGGGCCTCCTGCAGACAATGCACTTTGGATTATTGCGCTATCTCTAATAGCACCCGAGATATCACCAGATATATATTGGATTTTTCCCTGACCCTGAGTGTCCGGCCCCATGAGACGTTGGTTTTCTCGGCCCCTGGTGGTCAGAGGTCGTTCCCGCTGCACAGATTCATGCGCCAGGGCCTCCTGCAGCCAATGCACTTTGATTTATTGCGCTATCTGTAATAGATCCCGAGATATCACCACATATATATTGGATTTTTCACTGACCCTGAGTGTCCTACCCCATGAGACGTTGGTTTTCTCGGCCCCTGGTGGTCCGAGGTCGTTCCCGCTGCACAGATTCATGCGCCAGGGCCTCCTGCAGACAATGCACTTTGGATTATTGCGCTATCTCTAATAGCACCCGAGATATCACCACATATATATTGGATTTTTCCCTGACCCTGAGTGTCCGACCCCATGAGACGGTGGTTTTCTCGGCCCCTGGTGGTCCGAGGTCGTTCCCGCTGCACAGATTCATGCGCCAGGGCCTCCTGCAGCCAATGCACTTTGATTTATTGCGCTATCTGTAATAGCACCCGAGATATCACCACATATATATTGGATTTTTCCCTGACCCTGAGTGTCCGACCCCATGAGACGGTGGTTTTCTCGGCCCCTGGTGGTCCGAGGTCGTTCCCGCTGCACAGATTCATGCGCCAGGGCCTCCTGCAGCCAATGCACTTTGGTTTATTGCGATATCTCTAATAGCACCCCAGATATCACCAGATATATATTGGATATTTCCCTGACCCTGAGTGTCCGTCCCCATGAAACGGTGGTTTTCTCGGCCCCTGGTGGTCCGAGGTCGTTCCCGCTGCACAGATTCATGCGCCAGGGCCTCCTGCAGACAATGCACTTTGGTTTATTGCGCTATCTCTAATAGCACCCGAGATATCACCAGATATATATTGGATTTTTCCCTGACCCTGAGTGACCGGCCCCATGACACGGTAGTTTTCTCGGCCCCTGGTGGTCCAAGGTCGTTCCCGCTGCTCAGATTCATGCGCCGGTGCCCCCTGCAGATAATTCACTTTGTTTTAGTGCGCTATCTGTAAGAGCACCCGAGATATCACCAGATGTATGCTGGATTTTTACATGACCTTGGGCGACGGATTCCGAATATCTGTAATTTTCTCGGCCCCTGCTGGTCCGAGGTCGTTCCCGCTGCACAGATTCATGCGCCGGGGCCCCCTGCAGATAATTCACTTTGTTTTAGTGCGCTATCTGTAAGAGCACCCGAGATATCACCAGATATATACTGGATTTTTCCCCGACCCTGAGTGTCCGGCCCCATGTGTCGGTGGTTTTCTCGGCCCCTGGTGATCCAAGGTCGTTCCCGCTGCTCAGATTCATGCGCCGGTGCCCCCTGCAGATAATTCACTTTGTTTTAGTGCGCTATCTGTAAGAGCACCCGAGATATCACCAGATGTATGCTGGATTTTTACATGACCTTGGGCGACGGATTCCGAATATCTGTAATTTTCTCGGCCCCTGCTGGTCCGAGGTCGTTCCCGCTGCACAGATTCATGCGCCGGGGCCCCCTGCAGATAATTCACTTTGTTTTAGTGCGCTATCTGTAAGAGCACCCGAGATATCACCAGATATATACTGGATTTTTCCCCGACCCTGAGTGTCCGGCCCCATGTGTCGGTGGTTTTCTCGGCGCCTGGTGGTCCGAGGTCGATCCCGCTGCACAGATTCATGCGCCAGGGCCTCCTGCAGACAATGCCCTTTGATTTATTGCGCTATCTGTAATAGATCCCGAGATATCACCACATATATATTGGATTTTTCACTGACCCTGAGTGTCCTACCCCATGAGACGTTGGTTTTCTCGGCCCCTGGTGGTCCGAGGTCGTTCCCGCTGCACAGATTCATGCGCCAGGGCCTCCTGCAGACAATGCACTTTGGATTATTGCGCTATCTCTAATAGCACCCGAGATATCACCACATATATATTGGATTTTTCCCTGACCCTGAGTGTCCGACCCCATGAGACGGTGGTTTTCTCGGCCCCTGGTGGTCCGAGGTCGTTCCCGCTGCTCAGATTCATGCGCCAGGGCCTCCTGCAGACAATGCACTTTGGTTTATTGCGCTATCTGTAATAGCTCCCGAGATATCACCACATATATATTGGATTTTTCCCTGACCCTGAGTGTCCTGCCCCATGAGACGTTGGTTTTCTCGGCCCCTGGTGGTCCGAGGTCGTTCCCGCTGCACAGATTCATGCGCCAGGGCCTCCTTCAGACAATGCACTATGGATTATTGCGCTATCTGTAATAGCACCCGAGATATCACCACATATATATTGGATTTTTCCCTGACCCTGAGTGTCCGACCCCATGAGACGGTGGTTTTCTCGGCCCCTGGTGGTCCGAGGTTGTTCCCGCTGCACAGATTCATGCGCCAGGGCCTCCTGCAGCCAATGCACTTTGGTTTATTGCGATATCTCTAATAGCACCCCAGATATCACCAGATATATATTGGATTTTTCCCTGACCCTGAGTGTCCAGCCCCATGAGACGTTGGTTTTCTCGGCCCCTGGTGGTCCGAGGTCGTTCCCGCTGCACAGATTCATGCTCCAGGGCCTCCTGCAGATAATTCACTTTGGTTTATTGCGCTATCTATTATAGCACCCGAGATATCACCAGATATATATTGGATTTTTCCCTGACCCTGAGTGTCCGTCCCCATGAGACGGTGGTTTTCTCGGCCCCTGGTGGTCCGAGGTCGTTCCCGCTGCACAGATTCATGCGCCAGGGCCTCCTGCAGACAATGCACTTTGGTTTATTGCGCTATCTGTAATAGCTCCCGAGATATCACCACATATATATTGGATTTTTCCCTGACCCTGAGTGTCCTGCCCCATGAGACGTTGGTTTTCTCGGCCCCTGGTGGTCCGAGGTCCTTCCCGCTGCACAGATTCATGCGCCAGGGCCTCCTGCAGACAACGCACTTTGGATTATTGCGCTATCTCTAATAGCACCCGAGATATCACCAGATATATATTGGATTTTTCCCTGACCCTGAGTGTCCGACCCCATGAGACGGTGGTTTTCTCGGCCCCTGGTGGTCAGAGGTCGTTCCCGCTGCACAGATTCATGCGCCAGGGCCTCCTACAGACAATGCACTGTGATTTATTGCGCTATCTGTAATAGCTCCCGAGATATCACCACATATATATTGGATTTTTCCCTGACCCTGAGTGTCCTACCCCATGAGACGTTGGTTTTCTCGGCCCCTGGTGGTCCGAGGTCGTTCCCGCTGCACAGATTCATGCGCCAGGGCCTCCTGCAGCCAATGCACTTTGGTTTATTGCGATATCTCTAATAGCACCCCAGATATCACCAGATATATATTGGATTTTTCCCTGACCCTGAGTGTCCGACCCCATGAGACGTTGGTTTTCTCGGCTCCTGGTGGTCCGAGGTTGTTCCCGCTGCACAGATTCAATAGCCAGGGCCTCCTGCAGACAATGCACTTTGGATTATTGCGCTATCTCTAATAGCACCCGAGATATCACCAGATATATATTGGATTTTTCCCTGACCCTGAGTGACCGGCCCCATGACACGGTAGTTTTCTCGGCCCCTGGTGGTCCGAGGTCGTTCCCGCTGCTCAGATTCATGCGCCGGTGCCCCCTGCAGATAATTCACTTTGTTTTAGTGCGCTATCTGTAAGAGCACCCGAGATATCACCAGATGTATGCTGGATTTTTACATGACCTTGGGCGACGGATTCCGAATATCTGTAATTTTCTCGGCCCCTGCTGGTCCGAGGTCGTTCCCGCTGCACAGATTCATGCGCCGGGGCCCCCTGCAGATAATTCACTTTGTTTTAGTGCGCTATCTGTAAGAGCACCCGAGATATCACCAGATATATACTGGATTTTTCCCCGACCCTGAGTGTCCGGCCCCATGTGTCGGTGGTTTTCTCGGCGCCTGGTGGTCCGAGGTCGATCCCGCTGCACAGATTCATGCGCCAGGGCCTCCTGCAGACAATGCACTTTGATTTATTGCGCTATCTGTAATAGATCCCGAGATATCACCACATATATATTGGATTTTTCACTGACCCTGAGTGTCCTACCCCATGAGACGTTGGTTTTCTCGGCCCCTGGTGGTCCGAGGTCGTTCCCGCTGCACAGATTCATGCGCCAGGGCCTCCTGCAGACAATGCACTTTGGATTATAGCGCTATCTCTAATAGCACCCGAGATATCACCACATATATATTGGATTTTTCCCTGACCCTGAGTGTCCGACCCCATGAGACGGTGGTTTTCTCGGCCCCTGGTGGTCCGAGGTCGTTCCCGCTGCACAGATTCATGCGCCAGGGCCTCCTGCAGCCAATGCACTTTGGTTTATTGCGATATCTCTAATAGCACCCCAGATATCACCAGATATATATTGGATTTTTCCCTGACCCTGAGTGTCCGACCCCATGAGACGGTGGTTTTCTCGGCCCCTGGTGGTCCGAGGTCGTTCCCGCTGCACAGATTCATGCGCCAGGGCCTCCTGCAGACAATGCACTTTGGTTTATTGCGCTATCTGTAATAGCTCCCGAGATATCACCACATATATATTGGATTTTTCCCTGACCCTGAGTGTCCTGCCCCATGAGACGTTGGTTTTCTCGGCCCCTGGTGGTCCGAGGTCGTTCCCGCTGCACAGATTCATGCGCCAGGGCCTCCTTCAGACAATGCACTATGGATTATTGCGCTATCTGTAATAGCACCCGAGATATCACCACATATATATTGGATTTTTCCCTGACCCTGAGTGTCCGACCCCATGAGACGGTGGTTTTCTCGGCCCCTGGTGGTCCGAGGTCGTTCCCGCTGCACAGATTCATGCGCCAGGGCCTCCTGCAGCCAATGCACTTTGGTTTATTGCGATATCTCTAATAGCACCCCAGATATCACCAGATATATATTGGATTTTTCCCTGACCCTGACAGTCCGGCCCCATGAGACGGTGATTTTCTCGGCCCCTGGTGGTCCGAGGTCGTTCCCGCTGCACAGATTCATGCTCCAGGGCCTCCTGCAGATAATTCACTTTGGTTTATTGCGCTATCTATTATAGCACCCGAGATATCACCAGATATATATTGGATTTTTCCCTGACCCTGAGTGTCCGTCCCCATGAGACGGTGGTTTTCTCGGCCCCTGGTGGTCCGAGGTCGTTCCCGCTGCACAGATTCATGCGCCAGGGCCTCCTGCAGACAATGCACTTTGGTTTATTGCGCTATCTCTAATAGCACCCGAGATATCACCAGATATATATTGGATTTTTCCCTGACCCTGAGTGTCCGACCCCATGAGACGGTGGTTTTCTCGGCCCCTGGTGGTCAGAGGTCGTTCCCGCTGCACAGATTCATGCGCCAGGGCCTCCTACAGACAATGCACTGTGATTTATTGCGCTATCTGTAATAGCTCCCGAGATATCACCACATATATATTGGATTTTTCCCTGACCCTGAGTGTCCTACCCCATGAGACGTTGGTTTTCTCGGCCCCTGGTGGTCCGAGGTCGTTCCCGCTGCACAGATTCATGCGCCAGGGCCTCCTGCAGCCAATGCACTTTGGTTTATTGCGATATCTCTAATAGCACCCCAGATATCACCAGATATATATTGGATTTTTCCCTGACCCTGAGTGTCCGACCCCATGAGACGGTGGTTTTCTCGGCCCCTGGTGGTCCGAGGTCGTTCCCGCTGCACAGATTCATGCGCCAGGGCCTCCTGCAGCCAATGCACTTTGGTTTATTGCGCTATCTGTAATAGCTCCCGAGATATCACCACATATATATTGGATTTTTCCCTGACCCTGAGTGTCCTACCCCATGAGACGTTGGTTTTCTCGGCCCCTGGTGGTCCGAGGTCGTTCCCGCTGCACAGATTCATGCGCCAGGGCCTCCTACAGACAATGCACTTTGATTTATTGCGCTATCTGTAATAGCACCCGAGATATCACCACATATATATTGGATTTTTCCCTGACCCTGAGTGTCCGACCCCATGAGACGGTGGTTTTCTCGGCCCCTGGTGGTCCGAGGTCGTTCCCGCTGCACAGATTCATGCGCCAGGGCCTCCTGCAGCCAATGCACTTTGGTTTATTGCGATATCTCTAATAGCACCCCAGATATCACCAGATATATATTGGATTTTTCCCTGACCCTGAGTGTCCGACCCCATGAGACGGTGGTTTTCTCGGCCCCTGGTGGTCCGAGGTCGTTCCCGCTGCACAGATTCATGCGCCAGGGCCTCCTGCAGCCAATGCACTTTGGTTTATTGCGATATCTCTAATAGCACCCCAGATATCACCAGATATATATTGGATTTTTCCCTGACCCTGACAGTCCGGCCCCATGAGACGGTGATTTTCTCGGACCCTGGTGGTCCGAGGTCGATCCCGCTGCACAGATTCATGCGCCAGGGCCTCCTGCAGACAATGCACTTTGGTTTATTGCGCTATCTCTAATAGCACCCGAGATATCACCAGATATATATTGGATTTTTCCATGACCCTGAGTGTCCGGCCCCTTGAGACGGTGGTTTTCTCGGCCCCTGGTGGTCCGAGGTCGTTCCCGCTGCACAGATTCATGCGCCAGGGCCTCCTGCAGATAATTCACTTTGGTTTATTGCGCTATCTATTATAGCACCCGAGATATCACCAGATATATATTGGATTTTTCCCTGACCCTGAGTGTCCGTCCCCATGAGACGGTGGTTTTCTCGGCCCCTGGTGGTCCGAGGTCGTTGCCGCTGCACAGATTCATGCGCCAGGGCCTCCTGCAGACAATGCACTTTGGTTTATTGCGCTATCTGTAATAGCTCCCGAGATATCACCACATATATATTGGATTTTTCCCTGACCCTGAGTGTCCTACCCCATGAGACGTTGGTTTTCTCGGCCCCTGGTGGTCCGAGGTCGTTCCCGCTGCACAGATTCATGCGCCAGGGTCTCCTACAGACAATGCACTTTGATTTATTGCGCTATCTGTAATAGCACCCGAGATATCACCACATATATATTGGATTTTTCCCTGACCCTGAGTGTCCGACCCCATGAGACGGTGGTTTTCTCGGCCCCTGGTGGTCCGAGGTCGTTCCCGCTGCACAGATTCATGCGCCAGGGCCTCCTGCAGCCAATGCACTTTGGTTTATTGCGATATCTCTAATAGCACCCCAGATATCACCAGATATATATTGGATTTTTCCCTGACCCTGAGTGTCCGACCCCATGAGACGGTGGTTTTCTCGGCCCCTAGTGGTCCGAGGTCGATTCCGCTGCACAGATTCATGCGCCAGGGCCTCCTACAGACAACGCACTTTGATTTATTGCGCTATCTCTAATAGCACCCGAGATATCACCGGATATATATTGGATTTTTCCCAGACCCTGAGTGTCCGACCCCATGAGACGGTGGTTTTCTCGGCCCCTGGTGGTCCGAGGTCGTTCCCGCTGCACAGATTCATGCGCCAGGGCCTCCTGCAGATAATTCACTTTGGTTTATTGCGCTATCTATTGTAGCACCCGAGATATCACCAGATATATATTGGATTTTTCCCTGATCCTGAGTGTCCGGCCCCATGAGACGGTAGTTTTCTCGGCCCCTGGTGATCCGAGGTCGTTCCCGCTGCACAGATTTATGCGCCAGGGCCTCCTACAGACAATGCACTTTGATTTATTGCATTATCTGTAATAGCACCCGTGATGTCACCACATATATATTGGACTTTTCCCAGACCCTGAGTGTCCGACCCCATGAGACGGAGGTTTTCTCGGCCCCTGGTGGTCCGAGGTCGTTCCCGCTGCACAGATTCATGCGCCAGGGCCTCCTGCAGACAATGCACTTTGGTTTATGGCGCTATCTCTAATAGCACCCGAGATATCGCCAGATATATATTGGATTTTTCCCTGACCCTGAGTGTCCGAGCCCAGGAGACGGTGGTTTTCTCGGCCCCTGGTGGTCCGAGGTCGTTCCCGCTGCACAGATTCATGCGCCAGGGCCTCCTGCAGACAATGCACTTTGGTTTATTGCGCTATCTGTAATAGCTCCCGAGATATCACCACATATATATTGGATTTTTCCCTGACCCTGAGTGTCCAGCCCCATGAGACGTTGGTTTTCTCGGCCCCTGGTGGTCCGAGGTCGTTCCCGCTGCACAGATTCATGCGCCAGGGCCTCCTGCAGACAATGCACTTTGGATTATTGCGCTATCTGTAATAGCACGCGAGATATCACCACATATATATTGGATTTTTCCCTGACCCTGAGTGTCCGACCCCATGAGACGGTGGTTTTCTCGGCCCCTGGTGGTCCGAGGTCGTTCCCGCTGCACAGATTCATGCGCCAGGGCCTCCTGCAGCCAATGCACTTTGGTTTATTGCGCTATCTGTAATAGCTCCCGAGATATCACCACATATATATTGGATTTTTCCCTGACCCTGAGTGTCCTGCCCCATGAGACGTTGGTTTTCTCGGCCCCTGGTGGTCCGAGGTCCTTCCCGCTGCACAGATTCATGCGCCAGGGCCTCCTGCAGACAATGCACTTTGGATTATTGCGCTATCTCTAATAGCACCCGAGATATCACCAGATATATATTGGATTTTTCCCTGACCCTGAGTGTACGACCCCATGAGACGGTGGTTTTCTCGGCCCCTGATGGTCCGAGGTCGATCCCGCTGCACAGATTCATGCGCCAGGGCCTCCTACAGACAATGCACGTCGATTTATTGCTCCATCTCTAATAGCACCCGAGTTATCACCAGATATATATTGGATTTTTCCCTGACCCTGAGTGTCCGGCCCCATGAGACTAGTTTTCTCGGGCCCTGGTGGTCCGAGGTCGTTCCCGCTGAACAGATTCATGCGCCAGGGCCTCCTACAGACAATGCATTTTGATTTATTGCGCTATCTCTAATAGCACCCGAGATATCACCAGATATATATTGGATTTTTCCCTGACCCTGAGTGTCCGAGCCCAGGAGACGGTGGTTTTCTCGGCCCCTGGTGGTCCGAGGTCGTTCCCGCTGCACAGATTCATGCGCCAGGGCCTCCTGCAGACAATGCACTTTGTTTTATTGCGCTATCTGTAATAGCTCCCGAGATATCACCACATATATATTGGATTTTTCCCTGACCCTGAGTGTCCAGCCCCATGAGACGTTGGTTTTCTCGGCCCCTGGTGGTCCGAGGTCGTTCCCGCTGCACAGATTCATGCGCCAGGGCCTCCTGCAGACAATGCACTTTGGATTATTGCGCTATCTGTAATAGCACCCGAGATATCACCACATATATATTGGATTTTTCCCTGACCCTGAGTGTCCGACCCCATGAGACGGTGGTTTTCTCGGCCCCTGGTGGTCCGAGGTCGTTCCCGCTGCACAGATTCATGCGCCAGGGCCTCCTGCAGCCAATGCACTTTGGTTTATTGCGCTATCTGTAATAGCTCCCGAGATATCACCACATATATATTGGATTTTTCCCTGACCCTGAGTGTCCTGCCCCATGAGACGTTGGTTTTCTCGGCCCCTGGTGGTCCGAGGTCCTTCCCGCTGCACAGATTCATGCGCCAGGGCCTCCTGCAAACAATGCACTTTGGATTATTGCGCTATCTCTAATAGCACCCGAGATATCACCAGATATATATTGGATTTTTCCCTGACCCTGAGTGTCCGACCCCATGAGACGGTGGTTTTCTCGGCCCCTGGTGATCAGAGGTCGTTCCCGCTGCACAGATTCATGCGCCAGGGCCTCCTACAGACAATGCACTTTGATTTATTGCGCTAACTGTAATAGCTCCCGAGATATCACCACATATATATTGGATTTTTCCCTGACCCTGAGTGTCCTACCCCATGAGACGTAGGTTTTCTCGGCCCCTGGTGGTCCGAGGTCGTTCCCGCTGCACAGATTCATGCGCCAGGGCCTCCTGCAGCCAATGCACTTTGGTTTATTGCGATATCTCTAATAGCACCCCAGATATCACCAGATATATATTGGATTTTTCCCTGACCCTGAGTGTCCGACCCCATGAGACGGTGGTTTTCTCGGCCCCTGGTGGTCCGAGGTCGTTCCCGCTGCACAGATTCATGCGCCAGGGCCTCCTGCAGACAATGCACTTTGGTTTATTGCGCTATCTGTAATAGCTCCCGAGATACCACCACATATATATTGGATTTTTCCCTGCCCCTGAGTGTCCTGCCCCATGAGACGTTGGTTTTCTCGGCCCCTGGTGATCCGAGGTCGTTCCCGCTGCACAGATTCATGAGCCAGGGCCTCCTGCAGACAATGCACTTTGGTTTATTGCGCTATCTGTAATAGCTCCCGAGATATCACCACATATATATTGGATTTTTCCCTAACCCTGAGTGTCCTGCCCCATGAGACGTTGGTATTCTCGGCCCCTGGTGGTCCGAGGTCCTTCCCGCTGCACAGATTCATGCGCCAGGGCCTCCTGCAGACAATGCACTTTGGATTATTGCGCTATCTCTAATAGCACCCGAGATATCACCAGATATATATTGGATTTTTCCCTGACCCTGAGTGTCCTACCCCATGAGACGTTGGTTTTCTCGGCCCCTGGTGGTCCGAGGTCGTTCCCGCTGCACAGATTCATGCGCCAGGGCCTCCTGCAGACAATGCACTTTGGATTATTGCGCTATCTCTAATAGCACCCGAGATATCACCAGATATATATTGGATTTTTCCCTGACCCTGACAGTCCGGCCCCATGAGACGGTGATTTTCTCGGACCCTGGTGGTCCGAGGTCGATCCCGCTGCACAGATTCATGCGCCAGGGCCTCCTGCAGACAATGCACTTTGGTTTATTGCGCTATCTCTAATAGCACCCGAGATATCACCAGATATATATTGGATTTTTCCATGACCCTGAGTGTCCGGCCCGTTGAGACGGTGGTTTTCTCGGCCCCTGCTGGTCCGAGGTCGTTCCCGCTGCACAGACTCATGCGCCAGGGCATCCTGCAGGCAATGCACTTTGGTTTATTGCGCTATCTCTAATAGCACCCGAGATATCACCAGATATATATTGGATTTTTGCCTGACCCTGACAGTCCGGCCCCATGAGACGGTGATTTTCTCGGCCCCTGGTGGTCCGAGGTCGTTCCCGCTGCACAGATTCATGCGCCAGGGCCTCCTGCAGACAGTGCACTTTGGTTTATTGCGCTATCTGTAATAGCACCCGAGATATCACCACATATATACTGGATTTTTCCCTGACCCTGAGTGTCCGACCGCATGAGACGGTGGTTTTCGCGGCCCCTGGTGGTCCGAGGTCGTTCTCGCTGCACAGATTCATGCGCCAGGGGCTCCTGCAGACAATGCACTTTGGTTTATTGCGCTATCTCTAATAGCACCCTAGATATCACCACATATATATTGGATTTTTCCCTGACCCTGAGTGTCCGACCCCATGAGACGGTGGTTTTCTCGGCCCCTGGTTGTCCGAGGTCGTTCCCGCTGCACAGATTCATGCGCCAGGGCCTCCTGCATCCAATGCACTTTGGTTTATTGCGATATCTCTAATAGCACCCCAGATATCACCAGATATATATTGGATCTTTCCCTGACCCTGAGTGTCCTGCCCCATGAGACGTTGGTTTTCTCGGCCCCTGGTGATCCGAGGTCGTTCCCGCTGCACAGATTCATGAGCCAGGGCCTCCTGCAGACAATGCACTTTGGTTTATTGCGCTATCTGTAATAGCTCCCGAGATATCACCACATATATATTGGATTTTTCCCTAACCCTGAGTGTCCTGCCCCATGAGACGTTGGTATTCTCGGCCCCTGGTGGTCCGAGGTCCTTCCCGCTGCACAGATTCATGCGCCAGGGCCTCCTGCAGACAATGCACTTTGGATTATTGCGCTATCTCTAATAGCACCCGAGATATCACCAGATATATATTGGATTTTTCCCTGACCCTGAGTGTCCGACCCCATGAGACGGTGGTTTTCTCGGCCCCTGGTGGTCAGAGGTCGTTCCCGCTGCACAGATTCATGCGCCAGGGCCTCCTGCAGCCAATGCACTTTGGTTTATTGCGATATCTCTAATAGCACCCCAGATATCACCAGATATATATTGGATTTTTCCCTGACCCTGACAGTCCGGCCCCATGAGACGGTGATTTTCGCGGCCCCTGGTGGTCCGAGGTCGTTACCGCTGCACAGATTCATGCGCCAGGGCCTCCTGCAGACAATGCACTTTGGTTTATTGCGCTATCTCTAATAGCACCCGAGATATCACCACATATATATTGGATTTTTCCCTGACCCTGAGTGTCCGACCCCATGAGACGGTGGTTTTCTCGGCCCCTGGTGGTCCGAGGTCGTTCCCGCTGCACAGATTCATGCGCCAGGGCCTCCTGCAGACAATTCACTTTGGTTTATTGCGATATCTCTAATAGCACCCCAGATATCACCAGATATATATTGGATTTTTCCCTGACCCTGAGTGTCCGACCCCATGAGACGGTGGTTTTCTCGGCCCCTGGTGGTCCGAGGTCGTTCCCGCTGCACAGATTCATGCGCCAGGGCCTCCTGCAGCCAATGCACTTTGGTTTATTGCGATATCTCTAATAGCACCCCAGATATCACCAGATATATATTGGATTTTTCCCTGACCCTGACAGTCCGGCCCCATGAGACGGTGATTTTCTCGGACCCTGGTGGTCCGAGGTCGATCCCGCTGCACAGATTCATGCGCCAGGGCCTCCTGCAGACAATGCACTTTGGTTTATTGCGCTATCTCTAATAGCACCCGAGATATCACCAGATATATATTGGATTTTTCCATGACCCTGAGTGTCCGGCCCCTTGAGACGGTGGTTTTCTCGGCCCCTGGTGGTCCGAGGTCGTTCCCGCTGCACAGATTCATGCGCCAGGGCCTCCTGCAGATAATTCACTTTGGTTTATTGCGCTATCTATTATAGCACCCGAGATATCACCAGATATATATTGGATTTTTCCCTGACCCTGAGTGTCCGTCCCCATGAGACGGTGGTTTTCTCGGCCCCTGGTGGTCCGAGGTCGTTCCCGCTGCACAGATTCATGCGCCAGGGCCCCCTGCAGACAATGCACTTTGGATTATTGCGCTATCTCTAATAGCACCCGAGATATCACCACATATATATTGGATTTTTCCCTGACCCTGAGTGTCCTACCCCATGAGACGTTGGTTTTCTCGGCCCCTGGTGGTCCGAGGTCGTTCCCGCTGCACAGATTCATGCGCCAGGGCCTCCTACAGACAATGCACTTTGATTTATTGCGCTATCTGTAATAGCACCCGAGATATCACCACATATATATTGGATTTTTCCCTGACCCTGAGTGTCCGACCCCATGAGACGGTGGTTTTCTCGGCCCCTGGTGGTCCGAGGTCGTTCCCGCTGCACAGATTCATGCGCCAGGGCCTCCTGCAGCCAATGCACTTTGGTTTATTGCGATATCTCTAATAGCACCCCAGATATCACCAGATATATATTGGATTTTTCCCTGACCCTGAGTGTCCGACCCCATGAGACGGTGGTTTTCTCGGCCCCTAGTGGTCCGAGGTCGATTCCGCTGCACAGATTCATGCGCCAGGGCCTCCTACAGACAATGCACTTTGATTTATTGCGCTATCTCTAATAGCACCCGAGATATCACCAGATATATATTGGATTTTTCCCTGACCCTGAGTGTCCGACCCCATGAGACGGTGGTTTTCTCGGCCCCTGGTGGTCCGAGGTCGTTCCCGCTGCACAGATTCATGCGCCAGGGCCTCCTGCAGATAATTCACTTTGGTTTATTGCGCTATCTATTGTAGCACCCGAGATATCACCAGATATATATTGGATTTTTCCCTGATCCTGAGTGTCCGGCCCCATGAGACGGTAGTTTTCTCGGCCCCTGGTGATCCGAGGTCGTTCCCGCTGCACAGATTTATGCGCCAGGGCCTCCTACAGACAATGCACTTTGATTTATTGCATTATCTGTAATAGCACCCGTGATGTCACCACATACATATTGGACTTTTCCCAGACCCTGAGTGTCCGACCCCATGAGACGGAGGTTTTCTCGGCCCCTGGTGGTCCGAGGTCGTTCCCGCTGCACAGATTCATGCGCCAGGGCCTCCTGCAGACAATGCACTTTGGTTTATTGCGCTATCTCTAATAGCACCCGAGATATCGCCAGATATATATTGGATTTTTCCCTGACCCAGAGTGTTCGACCCCATGAGACGGTGATTTTCTCGGCCCCTGGTGGACCGAGGTCGTTCCCGCTGCACATATTCATGCGCCAGGGCCTCCTGCAGATAATTCACTTTGGTTTATTGCGCTATCTCTAATAGCACCCGAGATATCACCAGATATATATTGGATTTTTCCCTGACCCTGAGTGTCCGGCCCCATGACACGGTAGTTTTCTCGGCCCCTGGTGGTCCGAGGTCGTTCCCGCTTCTCAGATTCATGCGCCAGGGCCACCTACAGACAATGCACTTTGGTTTATTGCGCTATCTCTAATAGCACCCGAGATATCACCAGATGTATGCTGGATTTTTACATGACCTTGGGCGACGGATTCCGAATATCTGTAATTTTCTCGGCCCCTGGTGGTCCGAGGTCGTTCCCGCTGCACAGATTCATGCGCCGGGGCCCCCTGCAGATAATTCACTTTGTTTTAGTGCGCTATCTGTAAGAGCACCCGAGATATCACCAGATATATACTGACTTTTTCCCCGACCCTGAGTGTCCGGCCCCATGTGTCGGTGGTTTTCTCGGCGCCTGGTGGTCCGAGGTCGTTCCAGCTGCACAGATTCATGCGCCAGGGCCTCCTACAGACAATGCACTTTGAGTTATTGCTCTATCTCTAATAGCACCCGAGTTATCACCAGATATATATTGGATTTTTCCCTGACCCTGAGTGTCCGTACCCATGAGACGGTGGTTTTCTCGGCCCCTGGTGGTCCGAGGTCGTTCCCGCTGCACAGATTCATGCGCCAGGGCCTCCTACAGACAATGCACTTTGGTTTATTGCGCTATCTGTAATAGCTCCCGAGATATCACCACATATATATTGGATTTTTCCCTGACCCTGAGTGTCCGAACCCATGAGACGTTGGTTTTCTCGGCCCCTGGTGGTCCGAGGTTGTTCCCGCTGCACAGATTCAATCGCCAGGGCCTCCTGCAGACAATGCACTTTGGATTATTGCGCTATCTCTAATAGCACCCGAGATATCACCAGATATATATTGGATTTTTCCCTGACCCTGAGTGTCCGGCCCCATGAGACGTTGGTTTTCTCGGCCCCTGGTGGTCAGAGGTCGTTCCCGCTGCACAGATTCATGCGCTAGGGCCTCCTACAGACAATGCACTTTGATTTATTGCGCTATCTCTGATAGCACCCGAGATATCGCCAGATATATATTGGATTTTTCCCTCACCCAGAGTGTCCGACCCCATGGGCCGGTGGTTTTCTCGGCCCCTGGTGGTCCGAGGTCGTTCCCGCTGCACATATTCATGCGCCAGGTCCGCCTGCAGATAATTCACTTTGGTTTATTGCGCTATCTCTAATAGCACCCGAGATATCACCAGATATATATTGGATTTTTCCCTGACCCTGAGTGTCCGACCCCATGAGACGGTGGTTTTCTCGGCCCCTGGTGGTCAGAGGTCGTTCCCGCTGCACAGATTCATGCGCCAGGGCCTCCTACAGACAATGCACTGTGATTTATTGCGCTATCTGTAATAGCTCCCGAGATATCACCACATATATATTGGATTTTTCCCTGACCCTGAGTGTCCTACCCCATGAGACGTTGGTTTTCTCGGCCCCTGGTGGTCCGAGGTCGTTCCCGCTGCACAGATTCATGCGCCAGGGCCTCCTGCAGCCAATGCACTTTGGTTTATTGCGATATCTCTAATAGCACCCCAGATATCACCAGATATATATTGGATTTTTCCCTGACCCTGAGTGTCCGACCCCATGAGACGGTGGTTTTCTCGGCCCCTGGTGGTCCGAGGTCGTTCCCGCTGCACAGATTCATGCGCCAGGGCCTCCTGCAGCCAATGCACTTTGGTTTATTGCGCTATCTGTAATAGCTCCCGAGATATCACCACATATATATTGGATTTTTCCCTGACCCTGAGTGTCCTACCCCATGAGACGTTGGTTTTCTCGGCCCCTGGTGGTCCGAGGTCGTTCCCGCTGCACAGATTCATGCGCCAGGGCCTCCTACAGACAATGCACTTTGATTTATTGCGCTATCTGTAATAGCACCCGAGATATCACCACATATATATTGGATTTTTCCCTGACCCTGAGTGTCCGACCCCATGAGACGGTGGTTTTCTCGGCCCCTGGTGGTCCGAGGTCGTTCCCGCTGCACAGATTCATGCGCCAGGGCCTCCTGCAGCCAATGCACTTTGGTTTATTGCGATATCTCTAATAGCACCCCAGATATCACCAGATATATATTGGATTTTTCCCTGACCCTGAGTGTCCGACCCCATGAGACGGTGGTTTTCTCGGCCCCTGGTGGTCCGAGGTCGTTCCCGCTGCACAGATTCATGCGCCAGGGCCTCCTGCAGCCAATGCACTTTGGTTTATTGCGATATCTCTAATAGCACCCCAGATATCACCAGATATATATTGGATTTTTCCCTGACCCTGACAGTCCGGCCCCATGAGACGGTGATTTTCTCGGACCCTGGTGGTCCGAGGTCGATCCCGCTGCACAGATTCATGCGCCAGGGCCTCCTGCAGACAATGCACTTTGGTTTATTGCGCTATCTCTAATAGCACCCGAGATATCACCAGATATATATTGGATTTTTCCATGACCCTGAGTGTCCGGCCCCTTGAGACGGTGGTTTTCTCGGCCCCTGGTGGTCCGAGGTCGTTCCCGCTGCACAGATTCATGCGCCAGGGCCTCCTGCAGATAATTCACTTTGGTTTATTGCGCTATCTATTATAGCACCCGAGATATCACCAGATATATATTGGATTTTTCCCTGACCCTGAGTGTCCGTCCCCATGAGACGGTGGTTTTCTCGGCCCCTGGTGGTCCGAGGTCGTTGCCGCTGCACAGATTCATGCGCCAGGGCCTCCTGCAGACAATGCACTTTGGTTTATTGCGCTATCTGTAATAGCTCCCGAGATATCACCACATATATATTGGATTTTTCCCTGACCCTGAGTGTCCTACCCCATGAGACGTTGGTTTTCTCGGCCCCTGGTGGTCCGAGGTCGTTCCCGCTGCACAGATTCATGCGCCAGGGTCTCCTACAGACAATGCACTTTGATTTATTGCGCTATCTGTAATAGCACCCGAGATATCACCACATATATATTGGATTTTTCCCTGACCCTGAGTGTCCGACCCCATGAGACGGTGGTTTTCTCGGCCCCTGGTGGTCCGAGGTCGTTCCCGCTGCACAGATTCATGCGCCAGGGCCTCCTGCAGCCAATGCACTTTGGTTTATTGCGATATCTCTAATAGCACCCCAGATATCACCAGATATATATTGGATTTTTCCCTGACCCTGAGTGTCCGACCCCATGAGACGGTGGTTTTCTCGGCCCCTAGTGGTCCGAGGTCGATTCCGCTGCACAGATTCATGCGCCAGGGCCTCCTACAGACAATGCACTTTGATTTATTGCGCTATCTCTAATAGCACCCGAGATATCACCGGATATATATTGGATTTTTCCCAGACCCTGAGTGTCCGACCCCATGAGACGGTGGTTTTCTCGGCCCCTGGTGGTCCGAGGTCGTTCCCGCTGCACAGATTCATGCGCCAGGGCCTCCTGCAGATAATTCACTTTGGTTTATTGCGCTATCTATTGTAGCACCCGAGATATCACCAGATATATATTGGATTTTTCCCTGATCCTGAGTGTCCGGCCCCATGAGACGGTAGTTTTCTCGGCCCCTGGTGATCCGAGGTCGTTCCCGCTGCACAGATTTATGCGCCAGGGCCTCCTACAGACAATGCACTTTGATTTATTGCATTATCTGTAATAGCACCCGTGATGTCACCACATATATATTGGACTTTTCCCAGACCCTGAGTGTCCGACCCCATGAGACGGAGGTTTTCTCGGCCCCTGGTGGTCCGAGGTCGTTCCCGCTGCACAGATTCATGCGCCAGGGCCTCCTGCAGACAATGCACTTTGGTTTATGGCGCTATCTCTAATAGCACCCGAGATATCGCCAGATATATATTGGATTTTTCCCTGACCCTGAGTGTCCGGCCCCATGAGACTAGTTTTCTCGGGCCCTGGTGGTCCGAGGTCGTCCCCGCTGAACAGATTCATGCGCCAGGGCCTCCTACAGACAATGCACTTTGATTTATTGCGCTATCTCTAATAGCACCCGAGATATCACCAGATATATATTGGATTTTTCCCTGACCCTGAGTGTCCGAGCCCAGGAGACGGTGGTTTTCTCGGCCCCTGGTGGTCCGAGGTCGTTCCCGCTGCACAGATTCATGCGCCAGGGCCTCCTGCAGACAATGCACTTTGGTTTATTGCGCTATCTGTAATAGCTCCCGAGATATCACCACATATATATTGGATTTTTCCCTGACCCTGAGTGTCCAGCCCCATGAGACGTTGGTTTTCTCGGCCCCTGGTGGTCCGAGGTCGTTCCCGCTGCACAGATTCATGCGCCAGGGCCTCCTGCAGACAATGCACTTTGGATTATTGCGCTATCTGTAATAGCACGCGAGATATCACCACATATATATTGGATTTTTCCCTGACCCTGAGTGTCCGACCCCATGAGACGGTGGTTTTCTCGGCCCCTGGTGGTCCGAGGTCGTTCCCGCTGCACAGATTCATGCGCCAGGGCCTCCTGCAGCCAATGCACTTTGGTTTATTGCGCTATCTGTAATAGCTCCCGAGATATCACCACATATATATTGGATTTTTCCCTGACCCTGAGTGTCCTGCCCCATGAGACGTTGGTTTTCTCGGCCCCTGGTGGTCCGAGGTCCTTCCCGCTGCACAGATTCATGCGCCAGGGCCTCCTGCAGACAATGCACTTTGGATTATTGCGCTATCTCTAATAGCACCCGAGATATCACCAGATATATATTGGATTTTTCCCTGACCCTGAGTGTACGACCCCATGAGACGGTGGTTTTCTCGGCCCCTGATGGTCCGAGGTCGATCCCGCTGCACAGATTCATGCGCCAGGGCCTCCTACAGACAATGCACTTCGATTTATTGCTCCATCTCTAATAGCACCCGAGTTATCACCAGATATATATTGGATTTTTCCCTGACCCTGAGTGTCCGGCCCCATGAGACTAGTTTTCTCGGGCCCTGGTGGTCCGAGGTCGTTCCCGCTGAACAGATTCATGCGCCAGGGCCTCCTACAGACAATGCATTTTGATTTATTGCGCTATCTCTAATAGCACCCGAGATATCACCAGATATATATTGGATTTTTCCCTGACCCTGAGTGTCCGAGCCCAGGAGACGGTGGTTTTCTCGGCCCCTGGTGGTCCGAGGTCGTTCCCGCTGCACAGATTCATGCGCCAGGGCCTCCTGCAGCCAATGCACTTTGGTTTATTGCGCTATCTGTAATAGCTCCCGAGATATCACCACATATATATTGGATTTTTCCCTGACCCTGAGTGTCCTGCCCCATGAGACGTTGGTTTTCTCGGCCCCTGGTGGTCCGAGGTCCTTCCCGCTGCACAGATTCATGCGCCAGGGCCTCCTGCAAACAATGCACTTTGGATTATTGCGCTATCTCTAATAGCACCCGAGATATCACCAGATATATATTGGATTTTTCCCTGACCCTGAGTGTCCGACCCCATGAGACGGTGGTTTTCTCGGCCCCTGGTGATCAGAGGTCGTTCCCGCTGCACAGATTCATGCGCCAGGGCCTCCTACAGACAATGCACTTTGATTTATTGCGCTAACTGTAATAGCTCCCGAGATATCACCACATATATATTGGATTTTTCCCTGACCCTGAGTGTCCTACCCCATGAGACGTAGGTTTTCTCGGCCCCTGGTGGTCCGAGGTCGTTCCCGCTGCACAGATTCATGCGCCAGGGCCTCCTGCAGCCAATGCACTTTGGTTTATTGCGATATCTCTAATAGCACCCCAGATATCACCAGATATATATTGGATTTTTCCCTGACCCTGAGTGTCCGACCCCATGAGACGGTGGTTTTCTCGGCCCCTGGTGGTCCGAGGTCGTTCCCGCTGCACAGATTCATGCGCCAGGGCCTCCTGCAGACAATGCACTTTGGTTTATTGCGCTATCTGTAATAGCTCCCGAGATACCACCACATATATATTGGATTTTTCCCTGCCCCTGAGTGTCCTGCCCCATGAGACGTTGGTTTTCTCGGCCCCTGGTGATCCGAGGTCGTTCCCGCTGCACAGATTCATGAGCCAGGGCCTCCTGCAGACAATGCACTTTGGTTTATTGCGCTATCTGTAATAGCTCCCGAGATATCACCACATATATATTGGATTTTTCCCTAACCCTGAGTGTCCTGCCCCATGAGACGTTGGTATTCTCGGCCCCTGGTGGTCCGAGGTCCTTCCCGCTGCACAGATTCATGCGCCAGGGCCTCCTGCAGACAATGCACTTTGGATTATTGCGCTATCTCTAATAGCACCCGAGATATCACCAGATATATATTGGATTTTTCCCTGACCCTGAGTGTCCTACCCCATGAGACGTTGGTTTTCTCGGCCCCTGGTGGTCCGAGGTCGTTCCCGCTGCACAGATTCATGCGCCAGGGCCTCCTGCAGACAATGCACTTTGGATTATTGCGCTATCTCTAATAGCACCCGAGATATCACCAGATATATATTGGATTTTTCCCTGACCCTGAGTGTCCGACCCCATGAGACGGTGGTTTTCTCGGCCCCTGGTGATCAGAGGTCGTTCCCGCTGCACAGATTCATGCGCCAGGGCCTCCTACAGACAATGCACTTTGATTTATTGCGCTAACTGTAATAGCTCCCGAGATATCACCACATATATATTGGATTTTTCCCTGACCCTGAGTGTCCTACCCCATGAGACGTAGGTTTTCTCGGCCCCTGGTGGTCCGAGGTCGTTCCCGCTGCACAGATTCATGCGCCAGGGCCTCCTGCAGCCAATGCACTTTGGTTTATTGCGATATCTCTAATAGCACCCCAGATATCACCAGATATATATTGGATTTTTCCCTGACCCTGAGTGTCCGACCCCATGAGACGGTGGTTTTCTCGGCCCCTGGTGGTCCGAGGTCGTTCCCGCTGCACAGATTCATGCGCCAGGGCCTCCTGCAGACAATGCACTTTGGTTTATTGCGCTATCTGTAATAGCTCCCGAGATACCACCACATATATATTGGATTTTTCCCTGCCCCTGAGTGTCCTGCCCCATGAGACGTTGGTTTTCTCGGCCCCTGGTGATCCGAGGTCGTTCCCGCTGCACAGATTCATGAGCCAGGGCCTCCTGCAGACAATGCACTTTGGTTTATTGCGCTATCTGTAATAGCTCCCGAGATATCACCACATATATATTGGATTTTTCCCTAACCCTGAGTGTCCTGCCCCATGAGACGTTGGTATTCTCGGCCCCTGGTGGTCCGAGGTCCTTCCCGCTGCACAGATTCATGCGCCAGGGCCTCCTGCAGACAATGCACTTTGGATTATTGCGCTATCTCTAATAGCACCCGAGATATCACCAGATATATATTGGATTTTTCCCTGACCCTGAGTGTCCTACCCCATGAGACGTTGGTTTTCTCGGCCCCTGGTGGTCCGAGGTCGTTCCCGCTGCACAGATTCATGCGCCAGGGCCTCCTGCAGACAATGCACTTTGGATTATTGCGCTATCTCTAATAGCACCCGAGATATCACCAGATATATATTGGATTTTTCCCTGACCCTGACAGTCCGGCCCCATGAGACGGTGATTTTCTCGGACCCTGGTGGTCCGAGGTCGATCCCGCTGCACAGATTCATGCGCCAGGGCCTCCTGCAGACAATGCACTTTGGTTTATTGCGCTATCTCTAATAGCACCCGAGATATCACCAGATATATATTGGATTTTTCCATGACCCTGAGTGTCCGGCCCGTTGAGACGGTGGTTTTCTCGGCCCCTGGTGGTCCGAGGTCGTTCCCGCTGCACAGACTCATGCGCCAGGGCATCCTGCAGGCAATGCACTTTGGTTTATTGCGCTATCTCTAATAGCACCCGAGATATCACCAGATATATATTGGATTTTTGCCTGACCCTGACAGTCCGGCCCCATGAGACGGTGATTTTCTCGGCCCCTGGTGGTCCGAGGTCGTTCCCGCTGCACAGATTCATGCGCCAGGGCCTCCTGCAGACAGTGCACTTTGGTTTATTGCGCTATCTGTAATAGCACCCGAGATATCACCACATATATACTGGATTTTTCCCTGACCCTGAGTGTCCGACCGCATGAGACGGTGGTTTTCGCGGCCCCTGGTGGTCCGAGGTCGTTCTCGCTGCACAGATTCATGCGCCAGGGGCTCCTGCAGACAATGCACTTTGGTTTATTGCGCTATCTCTAATAGCACCCTAGATATCACCACATATATATTGGATTTTTCCCTGACCCTGAGTGTCCGACCCCATGAGACGGTGGTTTTCTCGGCCCCTGGTTGTCCGAGGTCGTTCCCGCTGCACAGATTCATGCGCCAGGGCCTCCTGCATCCAATGCACTTTGGTTTATTGCGATATCTCTAATAGCACCCCAGATATCACCAGATATATATTGGATCTTTCCCTGACCCTGAGTGTCCTGCCCCATGAGACGTTGGTTTTCTCGGCCCCTGGTGATCCGAGGTCGTTCCCGCTGCACAGATTCATGAGCCAGGGCCTCCTGCAGACAATGCACTTTGGTTTATTGCGCTATCTGTAATAGCTCCCGAGATATCACCACATATATATTGGATTTTTCCCTAACCCTGAGTGTCCTGCCCCATGAGACGTTGGTATTCTCGGCCCCTGGTGGTCCGAGGTCCTTCCCGCTGCACAGATTCATGCGCCAGGGCCTCCTGCAGACAATGCACTTTGGATTATTGCGCTATCTCTAATAGCACCCGAGATATCACCAGATATATATTGGATTTTTCCCTGACCCTGAGTGTCCGACCCCATGAGACGGTGGTTTTCTCGGCCCCTGGTGGTCAGAGGTCGTTCCCGCTGCACAGATTCATGCGCCAGGGCCTCCTGCAGCCAATGCACTTTGGTTTATTGCGATATCTCTAATAGCACCCCAGATATCACCAGATATATATTGGATTTTTCCCTGACCCTGACAGTCCGGCCCCATGAGACGGTGATTTTCGCGGCCCCTGGTGGTCCGAGGTCGTTACCGCTGCACAGATTCATGCGCCAGGGCCTCCTGCAGACAATGCACTTTGGTTTATTGCGCTATCTCTAATAGCACCCGAGATATCACCACATATATATTGGATTTTTCCCTGACCCTGAGTGTCCGACCCCATGAGACGGTGGTTTTCTCGGCCCCTGGTGGTCCGAGGTCGTTCCCGCTGCACAGATTCATGCGCCAGGGCCTCCTGCAGACAATTCACTTTGGTTTATTGCGATATCTCTAATAGCACCCCAGATATCACCAGATATATATTGGATTTTTCCCTGACCCTGAGTGTCCGACCCCATGAGACGGTGGTTTTCTCGGCCCCTGGTGGTCCGAGGTCGTTCCCGCTGCACAGATTCATGCGCCAGGGCCTCCTGCAGCCAATGCACTTTGGTTTATTGCGATATCTCTAATAGCACCCCAGATATCACCAGATATATATTGGATTTTTCCCTGACCCTGACAGTCCGGCCCCATGAGACGGTGATTTTCTCGGACCCTGGTGGTCCGAGGTCGATCCCGCTGCACAGATTCATGCGCCAGGGCCTCCTGCAGACAATGCACTTTGGTTTATTGCGCTATCTCTAATAGCACCCGAGATATCACCAGATATATATTGGATTTTTCCATGACCCTGAGTGTCCGGCCCCTTGAGACGGTGGTTTTCTCGGCCCCTGGTGGTCCGAGGTCGTTCCCGCTGCACAGATTCATGCGCCAGGGCCTCCTGCAGATAATTCACTTTGGTTTATTGCGCTATCTATTATAGCACCCGAGATATCACCAGATATATATTGGATTTTTCCCTGACCCTGAGTGTCCGTCCCCATGAGACGGTGGTTTTCTCGGCCCCTGGTGGTCCGAGGTCGTTCCCGCTGCACAGATTCATGCGCCAGGGCCCCCTGCAGACAATGCACTTTGGATTATTGCGCTATCTCTAATAGCACCCGAGATATCACCACATATATATTGGATTTTTCCCTGACCCTGAGTGTCCTACCCCATGCGACGTTGGTTTTCTCGGCCCCTGGTGGTCCGAGGTCGTTCCCGCTGCACAGATTCATGCGCCAGGGCCTCCTACAGACAATGCACTTTGATTTATTGCGCTATCTGTAATAGCACCCGAGATATCACCACATATATATTGGATTTTTCCCTGACCCTGAGTGTCCGACCCCATGAGACGGTGGTTTTCTCGGCCCCTGGTGGTCCGAGGTCGTTCCCGCTGCACAGATTCATGCGCCAGGGCCTCCTGCAGCCAATGCACTTTGGTTTATTGCGATATCTCTAATAGCACCCCAGATATCACCAGATATATATTGGATTTTTCCCTGACCCTGAGTGTCCGACCCCATGAGACGGTGGTTTTCTCGGCCCCTAGTGGTCCGAGGTCGATTCCGCTGCACAGATTCATGCGCCAGGGCCTCCTACAGACAATGCACTTTGATTTATTGCGCTATCTCTAATAGCACCCGAGATATCACCAGATATATATTGGATTTTTCCCTGACCCTGAGTGTCCGACCCCATGAGACGGTGGTTTTCTCGGCCCCTGGTGGTCCGAGGTCGTTCCCGCTGCACAGATTCATGCGCCAGGGCCTCCTGCAGATAATTCACTTTGGTTTATTGCGCTATCTATTGTAGCACCCGAGATATCACCAGATATATATTGGATTTTTCCCTGATCCTGAGTGTCCGGCCCCATGAGACGGTAGTTTTCTCGGCCCCTGGTGATCCGAGGTCGATCCCGCTGCACAGATTTATGCGCCAGGGCCTCCTACAGACAATGCACTTTGATTTATTGCATTATCTGTGTTAGCACCCGTGATGTCACCACATACATATTGGACTTTTCCCAGACCCTGAGTGTCCGACCCCATGAGACGGAGGTTTTCTCGGCCCCTGGTGGTCCGAGGTCGTTCCCGCTGCACAGATTCATGCGCCAGGGCCTCCTGCAGACAATGCACTTTGGTTTATTGCGCTATCTCTAATAGCACCCGAGATATCGCCAGATATATATTGGATTTTTCCCTGACCCAGAGTGTTCGACCCCATGAGACGGTGATTTTCTCGGCCCCTGGTGGACCGAGGTCGTTCCCGCTGCACATATTCATGCGCCAGGGCCTCCTGCAGATAATTCACTTTGGTTTATTGCGCTATCTCTAATAGCACCCGAGATATCACCAGATATATATTGGATTTTTCCCTGACCCTGAGTGTCCGGCCCCATGACACGGTAGTTTTCTCGGCCCCTGGTGGTCCGAGGTCGTTCCCGCTTCTCAGATTCATGCGCCAGGGCCACCTACAGACAATGCACTTTGGTTTATTGCGCTATCTCTAATAGCACCCGAGATATCACCAGATGTATGCTGGATTTTTACATGACCTTGGGCGACGGATTCCGAATATCTGTAATTTTCTCGGCCCCTGGTGGTCCGAGGTCGTTCCCGCTGCACAGATTCATGCGCCGGGGCCCCCTGCAGATAATTCACTTTGTTTTAGTGCGCTATCTGTAAGAGCACCCGAGATATCACCAGATATATACTGACTTTTTCCCCGACCCTGAGTGTCCGGCCCCATGTGTCGGTGGTTTTCTCGGCGCCTGGTGGTCCGAGGTCGTTCCAGCTGCACAGATTCATGCGCCAGGGCCTCCTACAGACAATGCACTTTGATTTATTGCTCTATCTCTAATAGCACCCGAGTTATCACCAGATATATATTGGATTTTTCCCTGACCCTGAGTGTCCGTCCCCATGAGACGGTGGTTTTCTCGGCCCCTGGTGGTCCGAGGTCGTTCCCGCTGCACAGATTCATGCGCCAGGGCCTCCTACAGACAATGCACTTTGGTTTATTGCGCTATCTGTAATAGCTCCCGAGATATCACCACATATATATTGGATTTTTCCCTGACCCTGAGTGTCCGAACCCATGAGACGTTGGTTTTCTCGGCCCCTGGTGGTCCGAGGTTGTTCCCGCTGCACAGATTCAATCGCCAGGGCCTCCTGCAGACAATGCACTTTGGATTATTGCGCTATCTCTAATAGCACCCGAGATATCACCAGATATATATTGGATTTTTCCCTGACCCTGAGTGTCCGGCCCCATGAGACGTTGGTTTTCTCGGCCCCTGGTGGTCAGAGGTCGTTCCCGCTGCACAGATTCATGCGCTAGGGCCTCCTACAGACAATGCACTTTGATTTATTGCGCTATCTCTGATAGCACCCGAGATATCGCCAGATATATATTGGATTTTTCCCTCACCCAGAGTGTCCGACCCCATGGGCCGGTGGTTTTCTCGGCCCCTGGTGGTCCGAGGTCGTTCCCGCTGCACATATTCATGCGCCAGGTCCGCCTGCAGATAATTCACTTTGGTTTATTGCGCTATCTCTAATAGCACCCGAGATATCACCAGATATATATTGGATTTTTCCCTGACCCTGAGTGTCCGTTCCCATGACACGGTAGTTTTCTCGGCCCCTGGTGGTCCGAGGTCGTTCCCGCTGCTCAGATTCATGCGCCGGTGCCCCCTGCAGATAATTCACTTTGTTTTAGTGCGCTATCTGTAAGAGCACCCGAGATATCACCAGATGTATGCTGGATTTTTACATGACCTTGGGCGACGGATTCCGAATATCTGTAATTTTCTCGGCCCCTGCTGGTCCGAGGTCGTTCCCGCTGCACAGATTCATGCGCCGGGGCCCCCTGCAGATAATTCACTTTGTTTTAGTGCGCTATCTGTAAGAGCACCCGAGATATCACCAGATATATACTGGATTTTTCCCCGACCCTGAGTGTCCGGCCCCATGTGTCGGTGGTTTTCTCGGCGCCTGGTGGTCCGAGGTCGATCCCGCTGCACAGATTCATGCGCCAGGGCCTCCTACAGACAATGCACTTTGATTTATTCCGCTATCTGTAATAGCACCAGAGATATCACCAGATATATATTGGATTTTTCCCTGACCCTGAGTGTACGGCCCCATGAGACGGTGGTTTTCTCTGCCCCTGATGGTCCGAGGTCGATCCCGCTGCACAGATTCATGCGCCAGGGCCTCCTACAGACAATGCACTTCGATTTATTGCTCTATCTCTAATAGCACCCGAGTTATCACCAGATATATATTGGATTTTTCCCTGACCCTGAGTGTCCGGCCCCATGAGACTAGTTTTCTCGGGCCCTGGTGGTCCGAGGTCGTTCCCGCTGAACAGATTCATGCGCCAGGGCCTCCTACAGACAATGCACTTTGATTTATTGCGCTATCTCTAATAGCACCCGAGATATCACCAGATATATATTGGATTTTTCCCTGACCCTGAGTGTCCGAGCCCAGGAGACGGTGGTTTTCTCGGCCCCTGGTGGTCCGAGGTCGTTCCCGCTGCACAGATTCATGCGCCAGGGCCTCCTGCAGACAATGCACTTTGGTTTATTGCGCTATCTGTAATAGCTCCCGAGATATCACCACATATATATTGGATTTTTCCCTGACCCTGAGTGTCCAGCCCCATGAGACGTTGGTTTTCTCGGCCCCTGGTGGTCCGAGGTCGTTCCCGCTGCACAGATTCATGCGCCAGGGCCTCCTGCAGACAATGCACTTTGGATTATTGCGCTATCTGTAATAGCACCCGAGATATCACCACATATATATTGGATTTTTCCCTGACCCTGAGTGTCCTGCCCCATGAGACGTTGGTTTTCTCGGCCCCTGGTGGTCCGAGGTCCTTCCCGCTGCACAGATTCATGCGCCAGGGCCTCCTGCAGACAATGCACTTTGGATTATTGCGCTATCTCTAATAGCACCCGAGATATCACCAGATATATATTGGATTTTTCCCTGACCCTGAGTGTCCGACCCCATGAGACGGTGGTTTTCTCGGCCCCTGGTGATCAGAGGTCGTTCCCGCTGCACAGATTCATGCGCCAGGGCCTCCTACAGACAATGCACTTTGATTTATTGCGCTATCCGTAATAGCTCCCGAGATATCACCACATATATATTGGATTTTTCCCTGACCCTGAGTGTCCTACCCCATGAGACGTAGGTTTTCTCGGCCCCTGGTGGTCCGAGGTCGTTCCCGCTGCACAGATTCATGCGCCAGGGCCTCCTGCAGACAATGCACTTTGGATTATTGCGCTATCTCTAATAGCACCCGAGATATCACCACATGTATATAGTATTTTTCCCTGACCCTGAGTGTCCGACCCCATGAGACGGTGGTTTTCTCGGCCCCTGGTGGTCCGAGGTCGTTCCCGCTGCACAGATTCATGCGCCAGGGCCTCCTACAGACAATGCACTTCGATTTATTGCGCTATCTGTAATAGCACCCGGGATATCACCACATATATATTGGATTTTTACCTGACCCTGAGTGTCCGACCCCATGAGACGGTGGTTTTCTCGGCCCCTGGTGGTCCGAGGTCGTTCCCGCTGCACAGATTCATGCGCCAGGGCCTCCTGCAGCCAATGCACTTTGGTTTATTGCGATATCTCTAATAGCACCCCAGATATCACCAGATATATATTGGATTTTTCCCTGACCCTGAGTGTCCGACCCCATGAGACGGTGGTTTTCTCGGCCCCTGGTGGTCCGAGGTCGTTCCCGCTGCACAGATTCATGCGCCAGGGCCTCCTGCAGACAATGCACTTTGGTTTATTGCGCTATCTGTAATAGCTCCCGAGATACCACCACATATATATTGGATTTTTCCCTGCCCCTGAGTGTCCTGCCCCATGAGACGTTGGTTTTCTCGGCCCCTGGTGATCCGAGGTCGTTCCCGCTGCACAGATTCATGAGCCAGGGCCTCCTGCAGACAATGCACTTTGGTTTATTGCGCTATCTGTAATAGCTCCCGAGATATCACCACATATATATTGGATTTTTCCCTAACCCTGAGTGTCCTGCACCATGAGACGTTGGTATTCTCGGCCCCTGGTGGTCCGAGGTCCTTCCCGCTGCACAGATTCATGCGCCAGGGCCTCCTGCAGACAATGCACTTTGGATTATTGCGCTATCTCTAATAGCACCCGAGATATCACCAGATATATATTGGATTTTTCCCTGACCCTGAGTGTCCTACCCCATGAGACGTTGGTTTTCTCGGCCCCTGGTGGTCCGAGGTCGTTCCCGCTGCACAGATTCATGCGCCAGGGCCTCCTGCAGACAATGCACTTTGGATTATTGCGCTATCTCTAATAGCACCCGAGATATCACCAGATATATATTGGATTTTTCCCTGACCCTGACAGTCCGGCCCCATGAGACGGTGATTTTCTCGGACCCTGGTGGTCCGAGGTCGATCCCGCTGCACAGATTCATGCGCCAGGGCCTCCTGCAGACAATGCACTTTGGTTTACTGCGCTATCTCTAATAGCACCCGAGATATCACCAGATATATATTGGATTTTTCCATGACCCTGAGTGTCCGGCCCGTTGAGACGGTGGTTTTCTCGGCCCCTGGTGGTCCGAGGTCGTTCCCGCTGCACAGACTCATGCGCCAGGGCATCCTGCAGGCAAGGCACTTTGGTTTATTGCGCTATCTCTAATAGCACCCGAGATATCACCAGATATATATTGGATTTTTGCCTGACCCTGACAGTCCGGCCCCATGAGACGGTGATTTTCTCGGCCCCTGGTGGTCCGAGGTCGTTCCCGCTGCACAGATTCATGCGCCAGGGCCTCCTGCAGACAGTGCACTTTGGTTTATTGCGCTATCTGTAATAGCACCCGAGATATCACCACATATATACTGGTTTTTTCCCTGACCCTGAGTGTCCGACCGCATGAGACGGTGGTTTTCGCGGCCCCTGGTGGTCCGAGGTCGTTCTCGCTGCACAGGTTCATGCGCCAGGGGCTCCTGCAGACAATGCACTTTGGTTTACTGCGCTATCTCCAATAGCACCCTAGATATCACCACATATATATTGGATTTTTCCCTGACCCTGAGTGTCCGACCCCATGAGACGGTGGTTTTCTCGGCCCCTGGTTGTCCGAGGTCGTTCCCGCTGCACAGATTCATGCGCCAGGGCCTCCTGCATCCAATGCACTTTGGTTTATTGCGATATCTCTAATAGCACCCCAGATATCACCAGATATATATTGGATCTTTCCCTGACCCTGAGTGTCCGACCGCATGAGACGGTGGTTTTCTCGGCCCCTGGTGTTCCGAGGTCGTTGCCGCTGCACTGATTCATGCGCCAGGGCCTCCCGCAGATAATTCACTTTGGTTTATTGCGCTATCTCTAATAGCACCCGAGATATCACCAGAGATAGATTGGATTTTTCCCTGACCCTGAGTGTCCGACCGCATGAGACGGTGGTTTTCTCGGCCCCTGGTGGTCCGAGGTCGTTCTCGCTGCACAGATTCATGCGCCAAGGCCTCCTGCAGACAATGCACTTTGGTTTATTGCGCTATCTGTAATAGCACCCGAGATATCACCACATATATATTGGATTTTTCCATGACCCTGAGTGTCCGACCCCATGAGACGTTGGTTTTCTCGGCCCCTGGTGGTCCGAGGTCGTTCCCGCTGCACAGATTCATGCGCCTGGGCCTCCTGCAGACAATGCACTTTGGATTATTGCGCTATCTCTAATAGCACCCGAGATATCACCAGATATATATTGGATTCTTCCATGACCCTGAGTGTCCGACCCCATGAGACGTTGGTTTTCTCGGCCCCTGGTGGTCCGAGGTCGTTCCCGCTGCACAGATTCATGCGCCAGGGCCTCCTGCAGACAATTCACTTTGGTTTATTGCGATATCTCTAATAGCACCCCAGATATCACCAGATATATATTGGATTTTTCCCTGACCCTGAGTGTCCGACCCCATGAGACGGTGGTTTTCTCGGCCCCTGGTGGTCCGAGGTCGTTCCCGCTGCACAGATTCATGCGCCAGGGCCTCCTGCAGCCAATGCACTTTGGTTTATTGCGATATCTCTAATAGCACCCCAGATATCACCAGATATATATTGGATTTTTCCCTGACCCTGACAGTCCGGCCCCATGAGACGGTGATTTTCTCGGACCCTGGTGGTCCGAGGTCGATCCCGCTGCACAGATTCATGCGCCAGGGCCTCCTGCAGACAATGCACTTTGGTTTATTGCGCTATCTCTAATAGCACCCGAGATATCACCAGATATATATTGGATTTTTCCATGACCCTGAGTGTCCGGCCCCTTGAGACGGTGGTTTTCTCGGCCCCTGGTGGTCCGAGGTCGTTCCCGCTGCACAGATTCATGCGCCAGGGCCTCCTGCAGATAATTCACTTTGGTTTATTGCGCTATCTATTATAGCACCCGAGATATCACCAGATATATATTGGATTTTTCCCTGACCCTGAGTGTCCGACCCCATGAGACGGTGGTTTTCTCGGCCCCTGGTGGTCAGAGGTCGTTCCCGCTGCACAGATTCATGCGCCAGGGCCTCCTACAGACAATGCACTGTGATTTATTGCGCTATCTGCAATAGCTCCCGAGATATCACCACATATATATTGGATTTTTCCCTGACCCTGAGTGTCCTACCCCATGAGACGTTGGTTTTCTCGGCCCCTGGTGGTCCGAGGTCGTTCCCGCTGCACAGATTCATGCGCCAGGGCCTCCTGCAGCCAATGCACTTTGGTTTATTGCGATATCTCTAATAGCACCCCAGATATCACCAGATATATATTGGATTTTTCCCTGACCCTGAGTGTCCGACCCCATGAGACGGTGGTTTTCTCGGCCCCTGGTGGTCCGAGGTCGTTCCCGCTGCACAGATTCATGCGCCAGGGCCTCCTGCAGCCAATGCACTTTGGTTTATTGCGATATCTCTAATAGCACCCCAGATATCACCAGATATATATTGGATTTTTCCCTGACCCTGACAGTCCGGCCCCATGAGACGGTGATTTTCTCGGACCCTGGTGGTCCGAGGTCGATCCCGCTGCACAGATTCATGCGCCAGGGCCTCCTGCAGATAATTCACTTTGGTTTATTGCGCTATCTATTATAGCACCCGAGATATCACCAGATATATATTGGATTTTTCCCTGACCCTGAGTGTCCGTCCCCATGAGACGGTGGTTTTCTCGGCCCCTGGTGGTCCGAGGTCGTTCCCGCTGCACAGATTCATGCGCCAGGGCCTCCTGCAGACAATGCACTTTGGTTTATTGCGCTATCTGTAATAGCTCCCGAGATATCACCACATATATATTGGATTTTTCCCTGACCCTGAGTGTCCTACCCCATGAGACGTTGGTTTTCTCGGCCCCTGGTGGTCCGAGGTCGTTCCCGCTGCACAGATTCATGCGCCAGGGCCTCCTACAGACAATGCACTTTGATTTATTGCGCTATCTGTAATAGCACCCGAGATATCACCACATATATATTGGATTTTTCCCTGACCCTGAGTGTCCGACCCCATGAGACGGTGGTTTTCTCGGCCCCTGGTGGTCCGAGGTCGTTCCCGCTGCACAGATTCATGCGCCAGGGCCTCCTGCAGCCAATGCACTTTGGTTTATTGCGATATCTCTAATAGCACCCCAGATATCACCAGATATATATTGGATTTTTCCCTGACCCTGAGTGTCCTACCCCATGAGACGTTGGTTTTCTCGGCCCCTGGTGGTCCGAGGTCGTTCCCGCTGCACAGATTCATGCGCCAGGGCCTCCTGCAGACAATGCACTTTGGATTATTGCGCTATCTCTAATAGCACCCGAGATATCACCAGATATATATTGGATTTTTCCCTGACCCTGACAGTCCGGCCCCATGAGACGGTGATTTTCTCGGACCCTGGTGGTCCGAGGTCGATCCCGCTGCACAGATTCATGCGCCAGGGCCTCCTGCAGACAATGCACTTTGGTTTACTGCGCTATCTCTAATAGCACCCGAGATATCACCAGATATATATTGGATTTTTCCATGACCCTGAGTGTCCGGCCCGTTGAGACGGTGGTTTTCTCGGCCCCTGGTGGTCCGAGGTCGTTCCCGCTGCACAGACTCATGCGCCAGGGCATCCTGCAGGCAAGGCACTTTGGTTTATTGCGCTATCTCTAATAGCACCCGAGATATCACCAGATATATATTGGATTTTTGCCTGACCCTGACAGTCCGGCCCCATGAGACGGTGATTTTCTCGGCCCCTGGTGGTCCGAGGTCGTTCCCGCTGCACAGATTCATGCGCCAGGGCCTCCTGCAGACAGTGCACTTTGGTTTATTGCGCTATCTGTAATAGCACCCGAGATATCACCACATATATACTGGTTTTTTCCCTGACCCTGAGTGTCCGACCGCATGAGACGGTGGTTTTCGCGGCCCCTGGTGGTCCGAGGTCGTTCTCGCTGCACAGGTTCATGCGCCAGGGGCTCCTGCAGACAATGCACTTTGGTTTACTGCGCTATCTCCAATAGCACCCTAGATATCACCACATATATATTGGATTTTTCCCTGACCCTGAGTGTCCGACCCCATGAGACGGTGGTTTTCTCGGCCCCTGGTTGTCCGAGGTCGTTCCCGCTGCACAGATTCATGCGCCAGGGCCTCCTGCATCCAATGCACTTTGGTTTATTGCGATATCTCTAATAGCACCCCAGATATCACCAGATATATATTGGATCTTTCCCTGACCCTGAGTGTCCGACCGCATGAGACGGTGGTTTTCTCGGCCCCTGGTGTTCCGAGGTCGTTGCCGCTGCACTGATTCATGCGCCAGGGCCTCCCGCAGATAATTCACTTTGGTTTATTGCGCTATCTCTAATAGCACCCGAGATATCACCAGAGATAGATTGGATTTTTCCCTGACCCTGAGTGTCCGACCGCATGAGACGGTGGTTTTCTCGGCCCCTGGTGGTCCGAGGTCGTTCTCGCTGCACAGATTCATGCGCCAAGGCCTCCTGCAGACAATGCACTTTGGTTTATTGCGCTATCTGTAATAGCACCCGAGATATCACCACATATATATTGGATTTTTCCATGACCCTGAGTGTCCGACCCCATGAGACGTTGGTTTTCTCGGCCCCTGGTGGTCCGAGGTCGTTCCCGCTGCACAGATTCATGCGCCAGGGCCTCCTGCAGACAATGCACTTTGGATTATTGCGCTATCTCTAATAGCACCCGAGATATCACCAGATATATATTGGATTCTTCCATGACCCTGAGTGTCCGACCCCATGAGACGTTGGTTTTCTCGGCCCCTGGTGGTCCGAGGTCGTTCCCGCTGCACAGATTCATGCGCCAGGGCCTCCTGCAGACAATTCACTTTGGTTTATTGCGATATCTCTAATAGCACCCCAGATATCACCAGATATATATTGGATTTTTCCCTGACCCTGAGTGTCCGACCCCATGAGACGGTGGTTTTCTCGGCCCCTGGTGGTCCGAGGTCGTTCCCGCTGCACAGATTCATGCGCCAGGGCCTCCTGCAGCCAATGCACTTTGGTTTATTGCGATATCTCTAATAGCACCCCAGATATCACCAGATATATATTGGATTTTTCCCTGACCCTGACAGTCCGGCCCCATGAGACGGTGATTTTCTCGGACCCTGGTGGTCCGAGGTCGATCCCGCTGCACAGATTCATGCGCCAGGGCCTCCTGCAGACAATGCACTTTGGTTTATTGCGCTATCTCTAATAGCACCCGAGATATCACCAGATATATATTGGATTTTTCCATGACCCTGAGTGTCCGGCCCCTTGAGACGGTGGTTTTCTCGGCCCCTGGTGGTCCGAGGTCGTTCCCGCTGCACAGATTCATGCGCCAGGGCCTCCTGCAGATAATTCACTTTGGTTTATTGCGCTATCTATTATAGCACCCGAGATATCACCAGATATATATTGGATTTTTCCCTGACCCTGAGTGTCCGACCCCATGAGACGGTGGTTTTCTCGGCCCCTGGTGGTCCGAGGTCGTTCCCGCTGCACAGATTCATGCGCCAGGGCCTCCTGCAGCCAATGCACTTTGGTTTATTGCGATATCTCTAATAGCACCCCAGATATCACCAGATATATATTGGATTTTTCCCTGACCCTGAGTGTCCTACCCCATGAGACGTTGGTTTTCTCGGCCCCTGGTGGTCCGAGGTCGTTCCCGCTGCACAGATTCATGCGCCAGGGCCTCCTGCAGACAATGCACTTTGGATTATTGCGCTATCTCTAATAGCACCCGAGATATCACCAGATATATATTGGATTTTTCCCTGACCCTGACAGTCCGGCCCCATGAGACGGTGATTTTCTCGGACCCTGGTGGTCCGAGGTCGATCCCGCTGCACAGATTCATGCGCCAGGGCCTCCTGCAGACAATGCACTTTGGTTTACTGCGCTATCTCTAATAGCACCCGAGATATCACCAGATATATATTGGATTTTTCCATGACCCTGAGTGTCCGGCCCGTTGAGACGGTGGTTTTCTCGGCCCCTGGTGGTCCGAGGTCGTTCCCGCTGCACAGACTCATGCGCCAGGGCATCCTGCAGGCAAGGCACTTTGGTTTATTGCGCTATCTCTAATAGCACCCGAGATATCACCAGATATATATTGGATTTTTGCCTGACCCTGACAGTCCGGCCCCATGAGACGGTGATTTTCTCGGCCCCTGGTGGTCCGAGGTCGTTCCCGCTGCACAGATTCATGCGCCAGGGCCTCCTGCAGACAGTGCACTTTGGTTTATTGCGCTATCTGTAATAGCACCCGAGATATCACCACATATATACTGGTTTTTTCCCTGACCCTGAGTGTCCGACCGCATGAGACGGTGGTTTTCGCGGCCCCTGGTGGTCCGAGGTCGTTCTCGCTGCACAGGTTCATGCGCCAGGGGCTCCTGCAGACAATGCACTTTGGTTTACTGCGCTATCTCCAATAGCACCCTAGATATCACCACATATATATTGGATTTTTCCCTGACCCTGAGTGTCCGACCCCATGAGACGGTGGTTTTCTCGGCCCCTGGTTGTCCGAGGTCGTTCCCGCTGCACAGATTCATGCGCCAGGGCCTCCTGCATCCAATGCACTTTGGTTTATTGCGATATCTCTAATAGCACCCCAGATATCACCAGATATATATTGGATCTTTCCCTGACCCTGAGTGTCCGACCGCATGAGACGGTGGTTTTCTCGGCCCCTGGTGTTCCGAGGTCGTTGCCGCTGCACTGATTCATGCGCCAGGGCCTCCCGCAGATAATTCACTTTGGTTTATTGCGCTATCTCTAATAGCACCCGAGATATCACCAGAGATAGATTGGATTTTTCCCTGACCCTGAGTGTCCGACCGCATGAGACGGTGGTTTTCTCGGCCCCTGGTGGTCCGAGGTCGTTCTCGCTGCACAGATTCATGCGCCAAGGCCTCCTGCAGACAATGCACTTTGGTTTATTGCGCTATCTGTAATAGCACCCGAGATATCACCACATATATATTGGATTTTTCCATGACCCTGAGTGTCCGACCCCATGAGACGTTGGTTTTCTCGGCCCCTGGTGGTCCGAGGTCGTTCCCGCTGCACAGATTCATGCGCCAGGGCCTCCTGCAGACAATGCACTTTGGATTATTGCGCTATCTCTAATAGCACCCGAGATATCACCAGATATATATTGGATTCTTCCATGACCCTGAGTGTCCGACCCCATGAGACGTTGGTTTTCTCGGCCCCTGGTGGTCCGAGGTCGTTCCCGCTGCACAGATTCATGCGCCAGGGCCTCCTGCAGACAATTCACTTTGGTTTATTGCGATATCTCTAATAGCACCCCAGATATCACCAGATATATATTGGATTTTTCCCTGACCCTGAGTGTCCGACCCCATGAGACGGTGGTTTTCTCGGCCCCTGGTGGTCCGAGGTCGTTCCCGCTGCACAGATTCATGCGCCAGGGCCTCCTGCAGCCAATGCACTTTGGTTTATTGCGATATCTCTAATAGCACCCCAGATATCACCAGATATATATTGGATTTTTCCCTGACCCTGACAGTCCGGCCCCATGAGACGGTGATTTTCTCGGACCCTGGTGGTCCGAGGTCGATCCCGCTGCACAGATTCATGCGCCAGGGCCTCCTGCAGACAATGCACTTTGGTTTATTGCGCTATCTCTAATAGCACCCGAGATATCACCAGATATATATTGGATTTTTCCATGACCCTGAGTGTCCGGCCCCTTGAGACGGTGGTTTTCTCGGCCCCTGGTGGTCCGAGGTCGTTCCCGCTGCACAGATTCATGCGCCAGGGCCTCCTGCAGATAATTCACTTTGGTTTATTGCGCTATCTATTATAGCACCCGAGATATCACCAGATATATATTGGATTTTTCCCTGACCCTGAGTGTCCGACCCCATGAGACGGTGGTTTTCTCGGCCCCTGGTGGTCAGAGGTCGTTCCCGCTGCACAGATTCATGCGCCAGGGCCTCCTACAGACAATGCACTGTGATTTATTGCGCTATCTGCAATAGCTCCCGAGATATCACCACATATATATTGGATTTTTCCCTGACCCTGAGTGTCCTACCCCATGAGACGTTGGTTTTCTCGGCCCCTGGTGGTCCGAGGTCGTTCCCGCTGCACAGATTCATGCGCCAGGGCCTCCTGCAGCCAATGCACTTTGGTTTATTGCGATATCTCTAATAGCACCCCAGATATCACCAGATATATATTGGATTTTTCCCTGACCCTGAGTGTCCGACCCCATGAGACGGTGGTTTTCTCGGCCCCTGGTGGTCCGAGGTCGTTCCCGCTGCACAGATTCATGCGCCAGGGCCTCCTGCAGCCAATGCACTTTGGTTTATTGCGATATCTCTAATAGCACCCCAGATATCACCAGATATATATTGGATTTTTCCCTGACCCTGACAGTCCGGCCCCATGAGACGGTGATTTTCTCGGACCCTGGTGGTCCGAGGTCGATCCCGCTGCACAGATTCATGCGCCAGGGCCTCCTGCAGATAATTCACTTTGGTTTATTGCGCTATCTATTATAGCACCCGAGATATCACCAGATATATATTGGATTTTTCCCTGACCCTGAGTGTCCGTCCCCATGAGACGGTGGTTTTCTCGGCCCCTGGTGGTCCGAGGTCGTTCCCGCTGCACAGATTCATGCGCCAGGGCCTCCTGCAGACAATGCACTTTGGTTTATTGCGCTATCTGTAATAGCTCCCGAGATATCACCACATATATATTGGATTTTTCCCTGACCCTGAGTGTCCTACCCCATGAGACGTTGGTTTTCTCGGCCCCTGGTGGTCCGAGGTCGTTCCCGCTGCACAGATTCATGCGCCAGGGCCTCCTACAGACAATGCACTTTGATTTATTGCGCTATCTGTAATAGCACCCGAGATATCACCACATATATATTGGATTTTTCCCTGACCCTGAGTGTCCGACCCCATGAGACGGTGGTTTTCTCGGCCCCTGGTGGTCCGAGGTCGTTCCCGCTGCACAGATTCATGCGCCAGGGCCTCCTGCAGCCAATGCACTTTGGTTTATTGCGATATCTCTAATAGCACCCCAGATATCACCAGATATATATTGGATTTTTCCCTGACCCTGAGTGTCCGACCCCATGAGACGGTGGTTTTCTCGGCCCCTGGTGGTCCGAGGTCGTTCCCGCTGCACAGATTCATGCGCCAGGGCCTCCTGCAGCCAATGCACTTTGGTTTATTGCGATATCTCTAATAGCACCCCAGATATCACCAGATATATATTGGATTTTTCCCTGACCCTGACAGTCCGGCCCCATGAGACGGTGATTTTCTCGGACCCTGGTGGTCCGAGGTCGATCCCGCTGCACAGATTCATGCGCCAGGGCCTCCTGCAGACAATGCACTTTGGTTTATTGCGCTATCTCTAATAGCACCCGAGATATCACCAGATATATATTGGATTTTTCCATGACCCTGAGTGTCCGGCCCCTTGAGACGGTGGTTTTCTCGGCCCCTGGTGGTCCGAGGTCGTTCCCGCTGCACAGATTCATGCGCCAGGGCCTCCTGCAGATAATTCACTTTGGTTTATTGCGCTATCTATTATAGCACCCGAGATATCACCAGATATATATTGGATTTTTCCCTGACCCTGAGTGTCCGTCCCCATGAGACGGTGGTTTTCTCGGCCCCTGGTGGTCCGAGGTCGTTGCCGCTGCACAGATTCATGCGCCAGGGCCTCCTGCAGACAATGCACTTTGGTTTATTGCGCTATCTGTAATAGCTCCCGAGATATCACCACATATATATTGGATTTTTCCCTGACCCTGAGTGTCCTACCCCATGAGACGTTGGTTTTCTCGGCCCCTGGTGGTCCGAGGTCGTTCCCGCTGCACAGATTCATGCGCCAGGGTCTCCTACAGACAATGCACTTTGATTTATTGCGCTATCTGTAATAGCACCCGAGATATCACCACATATATATTGGATTTTTCCCTGACCCTGAGTGTCCGACCCCATGAGACGGTGGTTTTCTCGGCCCCTGGTGGTCCGAGGTCGTTCCCGCTGCACAGATTCATGCGCCAGGGCCTCCTGCAGCCAATGCACTTTGGTTTATTGCGATATCTCTAATAGCACCCCAGATATCACCAGATATATATTGGATTTTTCCCTGACCCTGAGTGTCCGACCCCATGAGACGGTGGTTTTCTCGGCCCCTAGTGGTCCGAGGTCGATTCCGCTGCACAGATTCATGCGCCAGGGCCTCCTACAGACAATGCACTTTGATTTATTGCGCTATCTCTAATAGCACCCGAGATATCACCGGATATATATTGGATTTTTCCCAGACCCTGAGTGTCCGACCCCATGAGACGGTGGTTTTCTCGGCCCCTGGTGGTCCGAGGTCGTTCCCGCTGCACAGATTCATGCGCCAGGGCCTCCTGCAGATAATTCACTTTGGTTTATTGCGCTATCTATTGTAGCACCCGAGATATCACCAGATATATATTGGATTTTTCCCTGATCCTGAGTGTCCGGCCCCATGAGACGGTAGTTTTCTCGGCCCCTGGTGATCCGAGGTCGTTCCCGCTGCACAGATTTATGCGCCAGGGCCTCCTACAGACAATGCACTTTGATTTATTGCATTATCTGTAATAGCACCCGTGATGTCACCACATATATATTGGACTTTTCCCAGACCCTGAGTGTCCGACCCCATGAGACGGAGGTTTTCTCGGCCCCTGGTGGTCCGAGGTCGTTCCCGCTGCACAGATTCATGCGCCAGGGCCTCCTGCAGACAATGCACTTTGGTTTATGGCGCTATCTCTAATAGCACCCGAGATATCGCCAGATATATATTGGATTTTTCCCTGACCCTGAGTGTCCGGCCCCATGAGACTAGTTTTCTCGGGCCCTGGTGGTCCGAGGTCGTCCCCGCTGAACAGATTCATGCGCCAGGGCCTCCTACAGACAATGCACTTTGATTTATTGCGCTATCTCTAATAGCACCCGAGATATCACCAGATATATATTGGATTTTTCCCTGACCCTGAGTGTCCGAGCCCAGGAGACGGTGGTTTTCTCGGCCCCTGGTGGTCCGAGGTCGTTCCCGCTGCACAGATTCATGCGCCAGGGCCTCCTGCAGCCAATGCACTTTGGTTTATTGCGCTATCTGTAATAGCTCCCGAGATATCACCACATATATATTGGATTTTTCCCTGACCCTGAGTGTCCTGCCCCATGAGACGTTGGTTTTCTCGGCCCCTGGTGGTCCGAGGTCCTTCCCGCTGCACAGATTCATGCGCCAGGGCCTCCTGCAGACAATGCACTTTGGATTATTGCGCTATCTCTAATAGCACCCGAGATATCACCAGATATATATTGGATTTTTCCCTGACCCTGAGTGTACGACCCCATGAGACGGTGGTTTTCTCGGCCCCTGATGGTCCGAGGTCGATCCCGCTGCACAGATTCATGCGCCAGGGCCTCCTACAGACAATGCACTTCGATTTATTGCTCCATCTCTAATAGCACCCGAGTTATCACCAGATATATATTGGATTTTTCCCTGACCCTGAGTGTCCGGCCCCATGAGACTAGTTTTCTCGGGCCCTGGTGGTCCGAGGTCGTTCCCGCTGAACAGATTCATGCGCCAGGGCCTCCTACAGACAATGCATTTTGATTTATTGCGCTATCTCTAATAGCACCCGAGATATCACCAGATATATATTGGATTTTTCCCTGACCCTGAGTGTCCGAGCCCAGGAGACGGTGGTTTTCTCGGCCCCTGGTGGTCCGAGGTCGTTCCCGCTGCACAGATTCATGCGCCAGGGCCTCCTGCAGACAATGCACTTTGTTTTATTGCGCTATCTGTAATAGCTCCCGAGATATCACCACATATATATTGGATTTTTCCCTGACCCTGAGTGTCCAGCCCCATGAGACGTTGGTTTTCTCGGCCCCTGGTGGTCCGAGGTCGTTCCCGCTGCACAGATTCATGCGCCAGGGCCTCCTGCAGACAATGCACTTTGGATTATTGCGCTATCTGTAATAGCACCCGAGATATCACCACATATATATTGGATTTTTCCCTGACCCTGAGTGTCCGACCCCATGAGACGGTGGTTTTCTCGGCCCCTGGTGGTCCGAGGTCGTTCCCGCTGCACAGATTCATGCGCCAGGGCCTCCTGCAGCCAATGCACTTTGGTTTATTGCGCTATCTGTAATAGCTCCCGAGATATCACCACATATATATTGGATTTTTCCCTGACCCTGAGTGTCCTGCCCCATGAGACGTTGGTTTTCTCGGCCCCTGGTGGTCCGAGGTCCTTCCCGCTGCACAGATTCATGCGCCAGGGCCTCCTGCAAACAATGCACTTTGGATTATTGCGCTATCTCTAATAGCACCCGAGATATCACCAGATATATATTGGATTTTTCCCTGACCCTGAGTGTCCGACCCCATGAGACGGTGGTTTTCTCGGCCCCTGGTGATCAGAGGTCGTTCCCGCTGCACAGATTCATGCGCCAGGGCCTCCTACAGACAATGCACTTTGATTTATTGCGCTAACTGTAATAGCTCCCGAGATATCACCACATATATATTGGATTTTTCCCTGACCCTGAGTGTCCTACCCCATGAGACGTAGGTTTTCTCGGCCCCTGGTGGTCCGAGGTCGTTCCCGCTGCACAGATTCATGCGCCAGGGCCTCCTGCAGCCAATGCACTTTGGTTTATTGCGATATCTCTAATAGCACCCCAGATATCACCAGATATATATTGGATTTTTCCCTGACCCTGAGTGTCCGACCCCATGAGACGGTGGTTTTCTCGGCCCCTGGTGGTCCGAGGTCGTTCCCGCTGCACAGATTCATGCGCCAGGGCCTCCTGCAGACAATGCACTTTGGTTTATTGCGCTATCTGTAATAGCTCCCGAGATACCACCACATATATATTGGATTTTTCCCTGCCCCTGAGTGTCCTGCCCCATGAGACGTTGGTTTTCTCGGCCCCTGGTGATCCGAGGTCGTTCCCGCTGCACAGATTCATGAGCCAGGGCCTCCTGCAGACAATGCACTTTGGTTTATTGCGCTATCTGTAATAGCTCCCGAGATATCACCAGATATATATTGGATTTTTCCCTAACCCTGAGTGTCCTGCCCCATGAGACGTTGGTATTCTCGGCCCCTGGTGGTCCGAGGTCCTTCCCGCTGCACAGATTCATGCGCCAGGGCCTCCTGCAGACAATGCACTTTGGATTATTGCGCTATCTCTAATAGCACCCGAGATATCACCAGATATATATTGGATTTTTCCCTGACCCTGAGTGTCCTACCCCATGAGACGTTGGTTTTCTCGGCCCCTGGTGGTCCGAGGTCGTTCCCGCTGCACAGATTCATGCGCCAGGGCCTCCTGCAGACAATGCACTTTGGATTATTGCGCTATCTCTAATAGCACCCGAGATATCACCAGATATATATTGGATTTTTCCCTGACCCTGACAGTCCGGCCCCATGAGACGGTGATTTTCTCGGACCCTGGTGGTCCGAGGTCGATCCCGCTGCACAGATTCATGCGCCAGGGCCTCCTGCAGACAATGCACTTTGGTTTATTGCGCTATCTCTAATAGCACCCGAGATATCACCAGATATATATTGGATTTTTCCATGACCCTGAGTGTCCGGCCCGTTGAGACGGTGGTTTTCTCGGCCCCTGGTGGTCCGAGGTCGTTCCCGCTGCACAGACTCATGCGCCAGGGCATCCTGCAGGCAATGCACTTTGGTTTATTGCGCTATCTCTAATAGCACCCGAGATATCACCAGATATATATTGGATTTTTGCCTGACCCTGACAGTCCGGCCCCATGAGACGGTGATTTTCTCGGCCCCTGGTGGTCCGAGGTCGTTCCCGCTGCACAGATTCATGCGCCAGGGCCTCCTGCAGACAGTGCACTTTGGTTTATTGCGCTATCTGTAATAGCACCCGAGATATCACCACATATATACTGGATTTTTCCCTGACCCTGAGTGTCCGACCGCATGAGACGGTGGTTTTCGCGGCCCCTGGTGGTCCGAGGTCGTTCTCGCTGCACAGATTCATGCGCCAGGGGCTCCTGCAGACAATGCACTTTGGTTTATTGCGCTATCTCTAATAGCACCCTAGATATCACCACATATATATTGGATTTTTCCCTGACCCTGAGTGTCCGACCCCATGAGACGGTGGTTTTCTCGGCCCCTGGTTGTCCGAGGTCGTTCCCGTTGCACAGATTCATGCGCCAGGGCCTCCTGCATCCAATGCACTTTGGTTTATTGCGATATCTCTAATAGCACCCCAGATATCACCAGATATATATTGGATCTTTCCCTGACCCTGAGTGTCCTGCCCCATGAGACGTTGGTTTTCTCGGCCCCTGGTGATCCGAGGTCGTTCCCGCTGCACAGATTCATGAGCCAGGGCCTCCTGCAGACAATGCACTTTGGTTTATTGCGCTATCTGTAATAGCTCCCGAGATATCACCACATATATATTGGATTTTTCCCTAACCCTGAGTGTCCTGCCCCATGAGACGTTGGTATTCTCGGCCCCTGGTGGTCCGAGGTCCTTCCCGCTGCACAGATTCATGCGCCAGGGCCTCCTGCAGCCAATGCACTTTGGTTTATTGCGATATCTCTAATAGCACCCGAGATATCACCAGATATATATTGGATTTTTCCCTGACCCTGAGTGTCCGACCCCATGAGACGGTGGTTTTCTCGGCCCCTGGTGGTCAGAGGTCGTTCCCGCTGCACAGATTCATGCGCCAGGGCCTCCTGCAGCCAATGCACTTTGGTTTATTGCGATATCTCTAATAGCACCCCAGATATCACCAGATATATATTGGATTTTTCCCTGACCCTGACAGTCCGGCCCCATGAGACGGTGATTTTCGCGGCCCCTGGTGGTCCGAGGTCGTTACCGCTGCACAGATTCATGCGCCAGGGCCTCCTGCAGACAATGCACTTTGGTTTATTGCGCTATCTCTAATAGCACCCGAGATATCACCACATATATATTGGATTTTTCCCTGACCCTGAGTGTCCGACCCCATGAGACGGTGGTTTTCTCGGCCCCTGGTGGTCCGAGGTCGTTCCCGCTGCACAGATTCATGCGCCAGGGCCTCCTGCAGACAATTCACTTTGGTTTATTGCGATATCTCTAATAGCACCCCAGATATCACCAGATATATATTGGATTTTTCCCTGACCCTGAGTGTCCGACCCCATGAGACGGTGGTTTTCTCGGCCCCTGGTGGTCCGAGGTCGTTCCCGCTGCACAGATTCATGCGCCAGGGCCTCCTGCAGCCAATGCACTTTGGTTTATTGCGATATCTCTAATAGCACCCCAGATATCACCAGATATATATTGGATTTTTCCCTGACCCTGACAGTCCGGCCCCATGAGACGGTGATTTTCTCGGACCCTGGTGGTCCGAGGTCGATCCCGCTGCACAGATTCATGCGCCAGGGCCTCCTGCAGACAATGCACTTTGGTTTATTGCGCTATCTCTAATAGCACCCGAGATATCACCAGATATATATTGGATTTTTCCATGACCCTGAGTGTCCGGCCCCTTGAGACGGTGGTTTTCTCGGCCCCTGGTGGTCCGAGGTCGTTCCCGCTGCACAGATTCATGCGCCAGGGCCTCCTGCAGATAATTCACTTTGGTTTATTGCGCTATCTATTGTAGCACCCGAGATATCACCAGATATATATTGGATTTTTCCCTGATCCTGAGTGTCCGGCCCCATGAGACGGTAGTTTTCTCGGCCCCTGGTGATCCGAGGTCGTTCCCGCTGCACAGATTTATGCGCCAGGGCCTCCTACAGACAATGCACTTTGATTTATTGCATTATCTGTAATAGCACCCGTGATGTCACCACATACATATTGGACTTTTCCCAGACCCTGAGTGTCCGACCCCATGAGACGGAGGTTTTCTCGGCCCCTGGTGGTCCGAGGTCGTTCCCGCTGCACAGATTCATGCGCCAGGGCCTCCTGCAGACAATGCACTTTGGTTTATTGCGCTATCTCTAATAGCACCCGAGATATCGCCAGATATATATTGGATTTTTCCCTGACCCAGAGTGTTCGACCCCATGAGACGGTGATTTTCTCGGCCCCTGGTGGACCGAGGTCGTTCCCGCTGCACATATTCATGCGCCAGGGCCTCCTGCAGATAATTCACTTTGGTTTATTGCGCTATCTCTAATAGCACCCGAGATATCACCAGATATATATTGGATTTTTCCCTGACCCTGAGTGTCCGGCCCCATGACACGGTAGTTTTCTCGGCCCCTGGTGGTCCGAGGTCGTTCCCGCTTCTCAGATTCATGCGCCAGGGCCACCTACAGACAATGCACTTTGGTTTATTGCGCTATCTCTAATAGCACCCGAGATATCACCAGATGTATGCTGGATTTTTACATGACCTTGGGCGACGGATTCCGAATATCTGTAATTTTCTCGGCCCCTGGTGGTCCGAGGTCGTTCCCGCTGCACAGATTCATGCGCCGGGGCCCCCTGCAGATAATTCACTTTGTTTTAGTGCGCTATCTGTAAGAGCACCCGAGATATCACCAGATATATACTGACTTTTTCCCCGACCCTGAGTGTCCGGCCCCATGTGTCGGTGGTTTTCTCGGCGCCTGGTGGTCCGAGGTCGTTCCAGCTGCACAGATTCATGCGCCAGGGCCTCCTACAGACAATGCACTTTGATTTATTGCTCTATCTCTAATAGCACCCGAGTTATCACCAGATATATATTGGATTTTTCCCTGACCCTGAGTGTCCGTCCCCATGAGACGGTGGTTTTCTCGGCCCCTGGTGGTCCGAGGTCGTTCCCGCTGCACAGATTCATGCGCCAGGGCCTCCTACAGACAATGCACTTTGAGTTATTCCGCTATCTGTAATAGCACCCGAGATATCACCAGATATATATTGGATTTTTCCCTGACCCTGAGTGTACGACCCCATGAGACGGTGGTTTTCTCGGCCCCTGATGGACCGAGGTCGATCCCGCTGAACAGATTCATGCGCCAGGGCCTCCTACAGACAATACACTTTGGTTTATTGCTCTATCTCTAATAGCACCCGAGTTATCACCAGATATATATTGGATTTTTCCCTGACCCTGAGTGTCCGTCCCCATGAGACGGTGGTTTTCTCGGCCCCTGGTGGTCCGAGGTCGTTCCCGCTGCACAGATTCATGCGCCAGGGCCTCCTGCAGACAATGCACTTTGGTTTATTGCGCTATCTGTAATAGCTCCCGAGATATCACCACATATATATTGGATTTTTCCCTGACCCTGAGTGTCCGAACCCATGAGACGTTGGTTTTCTCGGCCCCTGGTGGTCCGAGGTTGTTCCCGCTGCACAGATTCAATCGCCAGGGCCTCCTGCAGACAATGCACTTTGGATTATTGCGCTATCTCTAATAGCACCCGAGATATCACCAGATATATATTGGATTTTTCCCTGACCCTGAGTGTCCGGCCCCATGAGACGTTGGTTTTCTCGGCCCCTGGTGGTCAGAGGTCGTTCCCGCTGCACAGATTCATGCGCTAGGGCCTCCTACAGACAATGCACTTTGATTTATTGCGCTATCTCTGATAGCACCCGAGATATCGCCAGATATATATTGGATTTTTCCCTCACCCAGAGTGTCCGACCCCATGGGCCGGTGGTTTTCTCGGCCCCTGGTGGTCCGAGGTCGTTCCCGCTGCACATATTCATGCGCCAGGTCCGCCTGCAGATAATTCACTTTGGTTTATTGCGCTATCTCTAATAGCACCCGAGATATCACCAGATATATATTGGATTTTTCCCTGACCCTGAGTGTCCGTTCCCATGACACGGTAGTTTTCTCGGCCCCTGGTGGTCCGAGGTCGTTCCCGCTGCTCAGATTCATGCGCCGGTGCCCCCTGCAGATAATTCACTTTGTTTTAGTGCGCTATCTGTAAGAGCACCCGAGATATCACCAGATGTATGCTGGATTTTTACATGACCTTGGGCGACGGATTCCGAATATCTGTAATTTTCTCGGCCCCTGCTGGTCCGAGGTCGTTCCCGCTGCACAGATTCATGCGCCGGGGCCCCCTGCAGATAATTCACTTTGTTTTAGTGCGCTATCTGTAAGAGCACCCGAGATATCACCAGATATATACTGGATTTTTCCCCGACCCTGAGTGTCCGGCCCCATGTGTCGGTGGTTTTCTCGGCGCCTGGTGGTCCGAGGTCGATCCCGCTGCACAGATTCATGCGCCAGGGCCTCCTACAGACAATGCACTTTGATTTATTCCGCTATCTGTAATAGCACCCGAGATATCACCAGATATATATTGGATTTTTCCCTGACCCTGAGTGTACGGCCCCATGAGACGGTGGTTTTCTCTGCCCCTGATGGTCCGAGGTCGATCCCGCTGCACAGATTCATGCGCCAGGGCCTCCTACAGACAATGCACTTCGATTTATTGCTCTATCTCTAATAGCACCCGAGTTATCACCAGATATATATTGGATTTTTCCCTGACCCTGAGTGTCCGGCCCCATGAGACTAGTTTTCTCGGGCCCTGGTGGTCCGAGGTCGTTCCCGCTGAACAGATTCATGCGCCAGGGCCTCCTACAGACAATGCACTTTGATTTATTGCGCTATCTCTAATAGCACCCGAGATATCACCAGATATATATTGGATTTTTCCCTGACCCTGAGTGTCCGAGCCCAGGAGACGGTGGTTTTCTCGGCCCCTGGTGGTCCGAGGTCGTTCCCGCTGCACAGATTCATGCGCCAGGGCCTCCTGCAGACAATGCACTTTGGTTTATTGCGCTATCTGTAATAGCTCCCGAGATATCACCACATATATATTGGATTTTTCCCTGACCCTGAGTGTCCAGCCCCATGAGACGTTGGTTTTCTCGGCCCCTGGTGGTCCGAGGTCGTTCCCGCTGCACAGATTCATGCGCCAGGGCCTCCTGCAGACAATGCACTTTGGATTATTGCGCTATCTGTAATAGCACCCGAGATATCACCACATATATATTGGATTTTTCCCTGACCCTGAGTGTCCTGCCCCATGAGACGTTGGTTTTCTCGGCCCCTGGTGGTCCGAGGTCCTTCCCGCTGCACAGATTCATGCGCCAGGGCCTCCTGCAGACAATGCACTTTGGATTATTGCGCTATCTCTAATAGCACCCGAGATATCACCAGATATATATTGGATTTTTCCCTGACCCTGAGTGTCCGACCCCATGAGACGGTGGTTTTCTCGGCCCCTGGTGATCAGAGGTCGTTCCCGCTGCACAGATTCATGCGCCAGGGCCTCCTACAGACAATGCACTTTGATTTATTGCGCTATCTGTAATAGCTCCCGAGATATCACCACATATATATTGGATTTTTCCCTGACCCTGAGCGTCCTACCCCATGAGACGTAGGTTTTCTCGGCCCCTGGTGGTCCGAGGTCGTTCCCGCTGCACAGATTCATGCGCCAGGGCCTCCTGCAGACAATGCACTTTGGATTATTGCGCTATCTCTAATAGCACCCGAGATATCACCACATGTATATAGTATTTTTCCCTGACCCTGAGTGTCCGACCCCATGAGACGGTGGTTTTCTCGGCCCCTGGTGGTCCGAGGTCGTTCCCGCTGCACAGATTCATGCGCCAGGGCCTCCTACAGACAATGCACTTCGATTTATTGCGCTATCTGTAATAGCACCCGGGATATCACCACATATATATTGGATTTTTACCTGACCCTGAGTGTCCGACCCCATGAGACGGTGGTTTTCTCGGCCCCTGGTGGTCCGAGGTCGTTCCCGCTGCACAGACTCATGCGCCAGGGCATCCTGCAGGCAAGGCACTTTGGTTTATTGCGCTATCTCTAATAGCACCCGAGATATCACCAGATATATATTGGATTTTTGCCTGACCCTGACAGTCCGGCCCCATGAGACGGTGATTTTCTCGGCCCCTGGTGGTCCGAGGTCGTTCCCGCTGCACAGATTCATGCGCCAGGGCCTCCTGCAGACAGTGCACTTTGGTTTATTGCGCTATCTGTAATAGCACCCGAGATATCACCACATATATACTGGATTTTTCCCTGACCCTGAGTGTCCGACCGCATGAGACGGTGGTTTTCGCGGCCCCTGGTGGTCCGAGGTCGTTCTCGCTGCACAGGTTCATGCGCCAGGGGCTCCTGCAGACAATGCACTTTGGTTTACTGCGCTATCTCCAATAGCACCCTAGATATCACCACATATATATTGGATTTTTCCCTGACCCTGAGTGTCCGACCCCATGAGACGGTGGTTTTCTCGGCCCCTGGTTGTCCGAGGTCGTTCCCGCTGCACAGATTCATGCGCCAGGGCCTCCTGCATCCAATGCACTTTGGTTTATTGCGATATCTCTAATAGCACCCCAGATATCACCAGATATATATTGGATCTTTCCCTGACCCTGAGTGTCCGACCGTATGAGACGGTGGTTTTCTCGGCCCCTGGTGTTCCGAGGTCGTTGCCGCTGCACTGATTCATGCGCCAGGGCCTCCCGCAGATAATTCACTTTGGTTTATTGCGCTATCTCTAATAGCACCCGAGATATCACCAGAGATAGATTGGATTTTTCCCTGACCCTGAGTGTCCGACCGCATGAGACGGTGGTTTTCTCGGCCCCTGGTGGTCCGAGGTCGTTCTCGCTGCACAGATTCATGCGCCAAGGCCTCCTGCAGACAATGCACTTTGGTTTATTGCGCTATCTGTAATAGCACCCGAGATATCACCACATATATATTGGATTTTTCCATGACCCTGAGTGTCCGACCCCATGAGACGTTGGTTTTGTCGGCCCCTGGTGGTCCGAGGTCGTTCCCGCTGCACAGATTCATGCGCCAGGGCCTCCTGCAGACAATGCACTTTGGATTATTGCGCTATCTCTAATAGCACCCGAGATATCACCAGATATATATTGGATTTTTCCATGACCCTGAGTGTCCGACCCCATGAGACGTTGGTTTTCTCGGCCCCTGGTGGTCCGAGGTCGTTCCCGCTGCACAGATTCATGCGCCAGGGCCTCCTGCAGACAATGCACTTTGGATTATTGCGCTATCTCTAATAGCACCCGAGATATCACCAGATATATATTGGATTTTTCCCTGACCCTGAGTGTCCGACCCCATGAGACGGTGGTTTTCTCGGCCCCTGGTGGTCAGAGGTCGTTCCCGCTGCACAGATTCATGCGCCAGGGCCTCCTGCAGCCAATGCACTTTGGTTTATTGCGATATCTCTAATAGCACCCCAGATATCACCAGATATATATTGGATTTTTCCCTGACCCTGACAGTCCGGCCCCATGAGACGGTGATTTTCGCGGCCCCTGGTGGTCCGAGGTCGTTACCGCTGCACAGATTCATGCGCCAGGGCCTCCTGCAGACAATGCACTTTGGTTTATTGCGCTATCTCTAATAGCACCCGAGATATCACCACATATATATTGGATTTTTCCCTGACCCTGAGTGTCCGACCCCATGAGACGGTGGTTTTCTCGGCCCCTGGTGGTCCGAGGTCGTTCCCGCTGCACAGATTCATGCGCCAGGGCCTCCTGCAGACAATTCACTTTGGTTTATTGCGATATCTCTAATAGCACCCCAGATATCACCAGATATATATTGGATTTTTCCCTGACCCTGAGTGTCCGACCCCATGAGACGGTGGTTTTCTCGGCCCCTGGTGGTCCGAGGTCGTTCCCGCTGCACAGATTCATGCGCCAGGGCCTCCTGCAGCCAATGCACTTTGGTTTATTGCGATATCTCTAATAGCACCCCAGATATCACCAGATATATATTGGATTTTTCCCTGACCCTGACAGTCCGGCCCCATGAGACGGTGATTTTCTCGGACCCTGGTGGTCCGAGGTCGATCCCGCTGCACAGATTCATGCGCCAGGGCCTCCTGCAGACAATGCACTTTGGTTTATTGCGCTATCTCTAATAGCACCCGAGATATCACCAGATATATATTGGATTTTTCCATGACCCTGAGTGTCCGGCCCCTTGAGACGGTGGTTTTCTCGGCCCCTGGTGGTCCGAGGTCGTTCCCGCTGCACAGATTCATGCGCCAGGGCCTCCTGCAGATAATTCACTTTGGTTTATTGCGCTATCTATTATAGCACCCGAGATATCACCAGATATATATTGGATTTTTCCCTGACCCTGAGTGTCCGTCCCCATGAGACGGTGGTTTTCTCGGCCCCTGGTGGTCCGAGGTCGTTCCCGCTGCACAGATTCATGCGCCAGGGCCTCCTGCAGACAATGCACTTTGGATTATTGCGCTATCTCTAATAGCACCCGAGATAGCACCACATATATATTGGATTTTTCCCTGACCCTGAGTGTCCTACCCCATGAGACGTTGGTTTTCTCGGCCCCTGGTGGTCCGAGGTCGTTCCCGCTACACAGATTCATGCGCCAGGGCCTCCTACAGACAATGCACTTTGATTTATTGCGCTATCTGTAATAGCACCCGAGATATCACCACATATATATTGGATTTTTCCCTGACCCTGAGTGTCCGACCCCATGAGACGGTGGTTTTCTCGGCCCCTGGTGGTCCGAGGTCGTTCCCGCTGCACAGATTCATGCGCCAGGGCCTCCTGCAGCCAATGCACTTTGGTTTATTGCGATATCTCTAATAGCACCCCAGATATCACCAGATATATATTGGATTTTTCCCTGACCCTGAGTGTCCGACCCCATGAGACGGTGGTTTTCTCGGCCCCTAGTGGTCCGAGGTCGATTCCGCTGCACAGATTCATGCGCCAGGGCCTCCTACAGACAATGCACTTTGATTTATTGCGCTATCTCTAATAGCACCCGAGATATCACCAGATATATATTGGATTTTTCCCTGACCCTGAGTGTCCGACCCCATGAGACGGTGGTTTTCTCGGCCCCTGGTGGTCCGAGGTCGTTCCCGCTGCACAGATTCATGCGCCAGGGCCTCCTGCAGATAATTCACTTTGGTTTATTGCGCTATCTATTGTAGCACCCGAGATATCACCAGATATATATTGGATTTTTCCCTGATCCTGAGTGTCCGGCCCCATGAGACGGTAGTTTTCTCGGCCCCTGGTGATCCGAGGTCGTTCCCGCTGCACAGATTTATGCGCCAGGGCCTCCTACAGACAATGCACTTTGATTTATTGCATTATCTGTAATAGCACCCGTGATGTCACCACATACATATTGGACTTTTCCCAGACCCTGAGTGTCCGACCCCATGAGACGGAGGTTTTCTCGGCCCCTGGTGGTCCGAGGTCGTTCCCGCTGCACAGATTCATGCGCCAGGGCCTCCTGCAGACAATGCACTTTGGTTTATTGCGCTATCTCTAATAGCACCCGAGATATCGCCAGATATATATTGGATTTTTCCCTGACCCAGAGTGTCCGACCCCATGAGACGGTGATTTTCTCGGCCCCTGGTGGACCGAGGTCGTTCCCGCTGCACATATTCATGCGCCAGGGCCTCCTGCAGATAATTCACTTTGGTTTATTGCGCTATCTCTAATAGCACCCGAGATATCACCAGATATATATTGGATTTTTCCCTGACCCTGAGTGTCCGGCCCCATGACACGGTAGTTTTCTCGGCCCCTGGTGGTCCGAGGTCGTTCCCGCTTCTCAGATTCATGCGCCAGGGCCACCTACAGACAATGCACTTTGGTTTATTGCGCTATCTCTAATAGCACCCGAGATATCACCAGATGTATGCTGGATTTTTACATGACCTTGGGCGACGGATTCCGAATATCTGTAATTTTCTCGGCCCCTGGTGGTCCGAGGTCGTTCCCGCTGCACAGATTCATGCGCCGGGGCCCCCTGCAGATAATTCACTTTGTTTTAGTGCGCTATCTGTAAGAGCACCCGAGATATCACCAGATATATACTGACTTTTTCCCCGACCCTGAGTGTCCGGCCCCATGTGTCGGTGGTTTTCTCGGCGCCTGGTGGTCCGAGGTCGTTCCAGCTGCACAGATTCATGCGCCAGGGCCTCCTACAGACAATGCACTTTGATTTATTGCTCTATCTCTAATAGCACCCGAGTTATCACCAGATATATATTGGATTTTTCCCTGACCCTGAGTGTCCGTCCCCATGAGACGGTGGTTTTCTCGGCCCCTGGTGGTCCGAGGTCGTTCCCGCTGCACAGATTCATGCGCCAGGGCCTCCTACAGACAATGCACTTTGAGTTATTCCGCTATCTGTAATAGCACCCGAGATATCACCAGATATATATTGGATTTTTCCCTGACCCTGAGTGTACGACCCCATGAGACGGTGGTTTTCTCGGCCCCTGGTGGTCCGAGGTTGTTCCCGCTGCACAGATTCAATCGCCAGGGCCTCCTGCAGACAATGCACTTTGGATTATTGCGCTATCTCTAATAGCACCCGAGATATCACCAGATATATATTGGATTTTTCCCTGACCCTGAGTGTCCGGCCCCATGAGACGTTGGTTTTCTCGGCCCCTGGTGGTCAGAGGTCGTTCCCGCTGCACAGATTCATGCGCTAGGGCCTCCTACAGACAATGCACTTTGATTTATTGCGCTATCTCTGATAGCACCCGAGATATCGCCAGATAAATATTGGATTTTTCCCTCACCCAGAGTGTCCGACCCCATGGGCCGGTGGTTTTCTCGGCCCCTGGTGGTCCGAGGTCGTTCCCGCTGCACATATTCATGCGCCAGGTCCGCCTGCAGATAATTCACTTTGGTTTATTGCGCTATCTCTAATAGCACCCGAGATATCACCAGATATATATTGGATTTTTCCCTGACCCTGAGTGTCCGTTCCCATGACACGGTAGTTTTCTCGGCCCCTGGTGGTCCGAGGTCGTTCCCGCTGCTCAGATTCATGCGCCGGTGCCCCCTGCAGATAATTCACTTTGTTTTAGTGCGCTATCTGTAAGAGCACCCGAGATATCACCAGATGTATGCTGGATTTTTACATGACCTTGGGCGACGGATTCCGAATATCTGTAATTTTCTCGGCCCTTGCTGGTCCGAGGTCGTTCCCGCTGCACAGATTCATGCGCCGGGGCCCCCTGCAGATAATTCACTTTGTTTTAGTGCGCTATCTGTAAGAGCACCCGAGATATCACCAGATATATACTGGATTTTTCCCCGACCCTGAGTGTCCGGCCCCATGTGTCGGTGGTTTTCTCGGCGCCTGGTGGTCCGAGGTCGATCCCGCTGCACAGATTCATGCGCCAGGGCCTCCTACAGACAATGCACTTTGATTTATTCCGCTATCTGTAATAGCACCCGAGATATCACCAGATATATATTGGATTTTTCCCTGACCCTGAGTGTACGGCCCCATGAGACGGTGGTTTTCTCTGCCCCTGATGGTCCGAGGTCGATCCCGCTGCACAGATTCATGCGCCAGGGCCTCCTACAGACAATGCACTTCGATTTATTGCTCTATCTCTAATAGCACCCGAGTTATCACCAGATATATATTGGATTTTTCCCTGACCCTGAGTGTCCGGCCCCATGAGACTAGTTTTCTCGGGCCCTGGTGGTCCGAGGTCGTTCCCGCTGAACAGATTCATGCGCCAGGGCCTCCTACAGACAATGCACTTTGATTTATTGCGCTATCTCTAATAGCACCCGAGATATCACCAGATATATATTGGATTTTTCCCTGACCCTGAGTGTCCGAGCCCAGGAGACGGTGGTTTTCTCGGCCCCTGGTGGTCCGAGGTCGTTCCCGCTGCACAGATTCATGCGCCAGGGCCTCCTGCAGACAATGCACTTTGGTTTATTGCGCTATCTGTAATAGCTCCCGAGATATCACCACATATATATTGGATTTTTCCCTGACCCTGAGTGTCCAGCCCCATGAGACGTTGGTTTTCTCGGCCCCTGGTGGTCCGAGGTCGTTCCCGCTGCACAGATTCATGCGCCAGGGCCTCCTGCAGACAATGCACTTTGGATTATTGCGCTATCTGTAATAGCACCCGAGATATCACCACATATATATTGGATTTTTCCCTGACCCTGAGTGTCCTGCCCCATGAGACGTTGGTTTTCTCGGCCCCTGGTGGTCCGAGGTCCTTCCCGCTGCACAGATTCATGCGCCAGGGCCTCCTGCAGACAATGCACTTTGGATTATTGCGCTATCTCTAATAGCACCCGAGATATCACCAGATATATATTGGATTTTTCCCTGACCCTGAGTGTCCGACCCCATGAGACGGTGGTTTTCTCGGCCCCTGGTGATCAGAGGTCGTTCCCGCTGCACAGATTCATGCGCCAGGGCCTCCTACAGACAATGCACTTTGATTTATTGCGCTATCTGTAATAGCTCCCGAGATATCACCACATATATATTGGATTTTTCCCTGACCCTGAGTGTCCTACCCCATGAGACGTAGGTTTTCTCGGCCCCTGGTGGTCCGAGGTCGTTCCCGCTGCACAGATTCATGCGCCAGGGCCTCCTGCAGACAATGCACTTTGGATTATTGCGCTATCTCTAATAGCACCCGAGATATCACCACATGTATATAGTATTTTTCCCTGACGCTGAGTGTCCGACCCCATGAGACGTTGGTTTTCTCGGCCCCTGGTGGTCCGAGGTCGTTCCCGCTGCACAGATTCATGCGCCAGGGCCTCCTGCAGACAATGCACTTTGGATTATTGCGCTATCTCTAATAGCACCCGAGATATCACCAGATATATATTGGATTTTTCCCTGACCCTGAGTGTCCGACCCCATGAGACGGTGGTTTTCTCGGCCCCTGGTGGTCAGATGTCGTTCCCGCTACACAGATTCATGCGCCAGGGCCTCCTGCAGCCAATGCACTTTGGTTTATTGCGATATCTCTAATAGCACCCCAGATATCACCAGATATATATTGGATTTTTCCCTGACCCTGACAGTCCGGCCCCATGAGACGGTGATTTTCGCGGCCCCTGGTGGTCCGAGGTCGTTACCGCTGCACAGATTCATGCGCCAGGGCCTCCTGCAGACAATGCACTTTGGTTTATTGCGCTATCTCTAATAGCACCCGAGATATCACCACATATATATTGGATTTTTCCCTGACCCTGAGTGTCCGTCCCCATGAGACGGTGGTTTTCTCGGCCCCTGGTGGTCCGAGGTCGTTCCCGCTGCACAGATTCATGCGCCAGGGCCTCCTGCAGACAATTCACTTTGGTTTATTGCGCTATCTGTAATAGCACCCGAGATATCACCACATATATATTGGATTTTTCCCTGACCCTGAGTGTCCGACCCCATGAGACGTTGGTTTTCTCGGCCCCTGGTGGTCCGAGGTCGTTCCCGCTGCACAGATTCATGCGCCAGGGCCTCCTGCAGACAATGCACTTTGGATTATTGCGCTATCTCTAATAGCACCCGAGATATCACCAGATATATATTGGATTTTTCCCTGACCCTGAGTGTCCGACCCCATGAGACGGTGGTTTTCTCGGCCCCTGGTGGTCAGAGGTCGTTCCCGCTGCACAGATTCATGCGCCAGGGCCTCCTGCAGACAATGCACTTTGGTTTATTGCGCTATCTCTAATAGCACCCTAGATATCACCACATATATATTGGATTTTTCCCTGACCCTGAGTGTCCGACCCCATGAGACGGTGGTTTTCTCGGCCCCTGGTTGTCCGAGGTCGTTCCCGCTGCACAGATTCATGCGCCAGGGCCTCCTGCATCCAATGCACTTTGGTTTATTGCGATATCTCTAATAGCACCCCAGATATCACCAGATATATATTGGATCTTTCCCTGACCCTGAGTGTCCGACCGCATGAGACGGTGGTTTTCTCGGCCCCTGGTGTTCCGAGGTCGTTGCCGCTGCACTGATTCATGCGCCAGGGCCTCCCGCAGATAATTCACTTTGGTTTATTGCGCTATCTCTAATAGCACCCGACATATCACCAGAGATAGATTGGATTTTTCCCTGACCCTGAGTGTCCGACCGCATGAGACGGTGGTTTTCTCGGCCCCTGGTGGTCCGAGGTCGTTCTCGCTGCACAGATTCATGCGCCAGGGCCTCCTGCAGACAATGCACTTTGGTTTATTGCGCTATCTGTAATAGCACCCGAGATATCACCACATATATATTGGATTTTTCCATGACCCTGAGTGTCCGACCCCATGAGACGTTGGTTTTCTCGGCCCCTGGTGGTCCGAGGTCGTTCCCGCTGCACAGATTCATGCGCCAGGGCCTCCTGCAGACAATGCACTTTGGATTATTGCGCTATCTCTAATAGCACCCGAGATATCACCAGATATATATTGGATTTTTCCCTGACCCTGAGTGTCCGACCCCATGAGACGGTGGTTTTCTCGGCCCCTGGTGGTCAGATGTCGTTCCCGCTACACAGATTCATGCGCCAGGGCCTCCTGCAGCCAATGCACTTTGGTTTATTGCGATATCTCTAATAGCACCCCAGATATCACCAGATATATATTGGATTTTTCCCTGACCCTGACAGTCCGGCCCCATGAGACGGTGATTTTCGCGGCCCCTGGTGGTCCGAGGTCGTTACCGCTGCACAGATTCATGCGCCAGGGCCTCCTGCAGACAATGCACTTTGGTTTATTGCGCTATCTCTAATAGCACCCGAGATATCACCACATATATATTGGATTTTTCCCTGACCCTGAGTGTCCGACCCCATGAGACGGTGGTTTTCTCGGCCCCTGGTGGTCCGAGGTCGTTCCCGCTGCACAGATTCATGCGCCAGGGCCTCCTGCAGACAATTCACTTTGGTTTATTGCGCTATCTGTAATAGCACCCGAGATATCACCACATATATATTGGATTTTTCCCTGACCCTGAGTGTCCGACCCCATGAGACGTTGGTTTTCTCGGCCCCTGGTGGTCCGAGGTCGTTCCCGCTGCACAGATTCATGCGCCAGGGCCTCCTGCAGACAATGCACTTTGGATTATTGCGCTATCTCTAATAGCACCCGAGATATCACCAGATATATATTGGATTTTTCCCTGACCCTGAGTGTCCGACCCCATGAGACGGTGGTTTTCTCGGCCCCTGGTGGTCAGAGGTCGTTCCCGCTGCACAGATTCATGCGCCAGGGCCTCCTACAGACAATGCACTTTGATTTATTGCGCCATCTGTAATAGCACCCGAGATATCACCACATATATATTGGATTTTTCCCTGACCCTGAGTGTCCGACCCCATGAGACGGTGGTTTTCTCGGCCCCTGGTGGTCCGAGGTCGTTCCCGCTGCACAGATTCATGCGCCAGGGCCTCCTGCAGACAATGCACTTTGGTTTATTGCGCTATCTGTAATAGCACCCGAGATATCACCAGATATATATTGGATTTTTCCATGACCCTGAGTGTCCGGCCCCATGAGACGGTAGTTTTCTCGGCCCCTGGTGGTCCGAGGTCGTTCCCGCTGCACAGATTCATGCGCCAGAGCCTCCTACAGACAATGCACTTTGATTTATTGCGCTATCTGTAATAGCACCCGAGATATCACCAGATATATATTGGATTTTCCCTGACCGTGAGTGTCCGGCCCCATGAGACGGTGGTTTTCTCGGCCCCTGGTGGTCCGAGGTCGTTCCAGCTGCACAGATGCATGCGCCAGGGCCTCCTGCAGATAACTCACTTTGGTTTATTGCGCTATCTGTAATAGCACCCGAGATATCAGCAGATTTATATTGGATTTTTCCCTGACCCTGAGTGTCCGGCCCCATGAGACGGTGGTTTTCTCGGTCCCTGGTGGTCCGAGGTCGTTCCAGCTGCACAGATGCATGCGCAAGGGCCTCCTACGGACAATGCACTTTGGATTATGGCGCTATCTCTAATAGCACCCGAGATATCACCAGATATATATTGGATTTTCCCCTGACCCTGAGTGTCCGGCCCCATGAGACGGTGGTTTTCTCGGCCCCTGGTGGTCCGAGGTCGTTCCCGCTGCACAGATGCATGCGCCAGGGCCTCCTGCAGATAATTCACTTTGGTTTATTGTGCTATCTGTAATAGAACCCGAGATATCACCAGATATATGCTGGATTCTTACATGACTTTGGGTGACGGACACCGAAAATCAGTAAGTTTCTGGGCCCCTGGAAGGCCAATGTCTTTGCCGCTGCACAGATTCATGCCCCAGGGCCTCCCGCAGACAAAGCACTTTGGTTTACTGCGCTATCTGTAATACCACCGGAGATATCACCAGATATATGCTGGATTTTTACATGACCTTGGGAGACGGATTCCGATTATCTGTAATTTTTTCGGCCCCTGGTGGTCCGAGGTCGTTCCTGCTGCACAGTTTCATTTGCCAGTGCCTCCTACAGACAATGCACTTTGATTTATTGAACTATCTCTAATAGCATCGGAGATATCACCAGATATATATTGGATTTTTCCCTGACCCTGAGTGTCCGGCGCCATGTGTCGGTGGTTCTCTCGGCCCCTGGTGGTCCGAGGTCGTTGCCGCTACACAGATTCATGCGCCAGGGCCTCCTACAGACAATGCACTTTGGTTTATTGCGATATCTCTAATAGCACCCCAGATATCACCAGATATATATTGGATCTTTCCCTGACCCTGAGTGTCCGACCGCATGAGACGGTGGTTTTCTCGGCCCCTGGTGTTCCGAGGTCGTTGCCGCTGCACTGATTCATGCGCCAGGGCCTCCCGCAGATAATTCACTTTGGTTTATTGCGCTATCTCTAATAGCACCCGACATATCACCAGAGATAGATTGGATTTTTCCCTGACCCTGAGTGTCCGACCGCATGAGACGGTGGTTTTCTCGGCCCCTGGTGGTCCGAGGTCGTTCTCGCTGCACAGATTCATGCGCCAGGGCCTCCTGCAGACAATGCACTTTGGTTTATTGCGCTATCTGTAATAGCACCCGAGATATCACCACATATATATTGGATTTTTCCATGACCCTGAGTGTCCGACCCCATGAGACGTTGGTTTTCTCGGCCCCTGGTGGTCCGAGGTCGTTCCCGCTGCACAGATTCATGCGCCAGGGCCTCCTGCAGACAATGCACTTTGGATTATTGCGCTATCTCTAATAGCACCCGAGATATCACCAGATATATATTGGATTTTTCCCTGACCCTGAGTGTCCGACCCCATGAGACGGTGGTTTTCTCGGCCCCTGGTGGTCAGATGTCGTTCCCGCTACACAGATTCATGCGCCAGGGCCTCCTGCAGCCAATGCACTTTGGTTTATTGCGATATCTCTAATAGCACCCCAGATATCACCAGATATATATTGGATTTTTCCCTGACCCTGACAGTCCGGCCCCATGAGACGGTGATTTTCGCGGCCCCTGGTGGTCCGAGGTCGTTACCGCTGCACAGATTCATGCGCCAGGGCCTCCTGCAGACAATGCACTTTGGTTTATTGCGCTATCTCTAATAGCACCCGAGATATCACCACATATATATTGGATTTTTCCCTGACCCTGAGTGTCCGACCCCATGAGACGGTGGTTTTCTCGGCCCCTGGTGGTCCGAGGTCGTTCCCGCTGCACAGATTCATGCGCCAGGGCCTCCTGCAGACAATTCACTTTGGTTTATTGCGCTATCTGTAATAGCACCCGAGATATCACCACATATATATTGGATTTTTCCCTGACCCTGAGTGTCCGACCCCATGAGACGTTGGTTTTCTCGGCCCCTGGTGGTCCGAGGTCGTTCCCGCTGCACAGATTCATGCGCCAGGGCCTCCTGCAGACAATGCACTTTGGATTATTGCGCTATCTCTAATAGCACCCGAGATATCACCAGATATATATTGGATTTTTCCCTGACCCTGAGTGTCCGACCCCATGAGACGGTGGTTTTCTCGGCCCCTGGTGGTCAGAGGTCGTTCCCGCTGCACAGATTCATGCGCCAGGGCCTCCTACAGACAATGCACTTTGATTTATTGCGCCATCTGTAATAGCACCCGAGATATCACCACATATATATTGGATTTTTCCCTGACCCTGAGTGTCCGACCCCATGAGACGGTGGTTTTCTCGGCCCCTGGTGGTCCGAGGTCGTTCCCGCTGCACAGATTCATGCGCCAGGGCCTCCTGCAGACAATGCACTTTGGTTTATTGCGCTATCTGTAATAGCACCCGAGATATCACCAGATATATATTGGATTTTTCCATGACCCTGAGTGTCCGGCCCCATGAGACGGTAGTTTTCTCGGCCCCTGGTGGTCCGAGGTCGTTCCCGCTGCACAGATTCATGCGCCAGAGCCTCCTACAGACAATGCACTTTGATTTATTGCGCTATCTGTAATAGCACCCGAGATATCACCAGATATATATTGGATTTTCCCTGACCGTGAGTGTCCGGCCCCATGAGACGGTGGTTTTCTCGGCCCCTGGTGGTCCGAGGTCGTTCCAGCTGCACAGATGCATGCGCCAGGGCCTCCTGCAGATAACTCACTTTGGTTTATTGCGCTATCTGTAATAGCACCCGAGATATCAGCAGATTTATATTGGATTTTTCCCTGACCCTGAGTGTCCGGCCCCATGAGACGGTGGTTTTCTCGGTCCCTGGTGGTCCGAGGTCGTTCCAGCTGCACAGATGCATGCGCAAGGGCCTCCTACGGACAATGCACTTTGGATTATGGCGCTATCTCTAATAGCACCCGAGATATCACCAGATATATATTGGATTTTCCCCTGACCCTGAGTGTCCGGCCCCATGAGACGGTGGTTTTCTCGGCCCCTGGTGGTCCGAGGTCGTTCCCGCTGCACAGATGCATGCGCCAGGGCCTCCTGCAGATAATTCACTTTGGTTTATTGTGCTATCTGTAATAGAACCCGAGATATCACCAGATATATGCTGGATTCTTACATGACTTTGGGTGACGGACACCGAAAATCAGTAAGTTTCTGGGCCCCTGGAAGGCCAATGTCTTTGCCGCTGCACAGATTCATGCCCCAGGGCCTCCCGCAGACAAAGCACTTTGGTTTACTGCGCTATCTGTAATACCACCGGAGATATCACCAGATATATGCTGGATTTTTACATGACCTTGGGAGACGGATTCCGATTATCTGTAATTTTTTCGGCCCCTGGTGGTCCGAGGTCGTTCCTGCTGCACAGTTTCATTTGCCAGTGCCTCCTACAGACAATGCACTTTGATTTATTGAACTATCTCTAATAGCATCGGAGATATCACCAGATATATATTGGATTTTTCCCTGACCCTGAGTGTCCGGCGCCATGTGTCGGTGGTTCTCTCGGCCCCTGGTGGTCCGAGGTCGTTGCCGCTACACAGATTCATGCGCCAGGGCCTCCTACAGACAATGCACTTTGGTTTATTGCGCTATCTGTAATAGCACCCGAGATATCACCAGATATATGCTGGATTTTTACATGACCTTGGGTGACGGACACCGAAAATCTGTAAGTTTCTCGGACCCTGGAGGGCCGAGGTCGATCCTGCTTCACAGATTCATGCGCCTGGGCCTCCCGCAGATAATTCACTTTGGTTTATTGCGCTATCTCTAATAGCACACAAGATATCACCAGATATATAATGGATTTTTCCCTGACCCTGACAGTCCGGCCCCATGAGACGGTGGTTTTCTAGGCGTCTGGTGGTCCGAGGTCGTTCCCGCTGCACAGATTCATGCGCCCGGGCCTCCTGCAGATAATTCACTTTGGTTTATTGCGCTATCTCTAATAGCACCCGAGATAGCAGCAGATATATATTGGATTTTTCCCCGACCCTGACTGTCCGGCCCCATGAGACGGTCGTTTTCTGGGACCCTGGTGATCCGAGGTCGTTTCCGCTGCACAGATTCATGCGCCAAGGCCTCCTGCAGATAACTCACTTTGTGATATTGCTCTATCTCTAATAGGACCCGAGATATCACCAGATATATATTGGATTTTTCCCTGACCCTGAGTGTCCGGCCCCATGAGACTGGTTTTCTCGGCCCCTGGTGGTCCGAGGTCGTTCCCGCTGCACAGATTCATGCGCCAGGGCCTCCTGCAGATAATTCACTTTGGTTTATTGCGCTATCACTAATAGCACCCGAGATATCACCAGATATATATTGGATTTTTCCCTGACCATGAGTGTCCGGCCCCATGAGACGGTGGTTTTCTCGGCCCCTGTTGGACCGAGGTCGTTCCCGCTGCCCAGATTCATGCGCCAGGGCCTCCTACAGACAATGCACTTTGATTTATTGCGCTGTCTGTAAAAGCAGCCGAGATATCACCCGATATATATTGCATTTTTTCCTGTCCCTGACAGCCCCGCCCCATGAGACGGTGATTTTCGCGGACCCTGGTGGTCCGAGGTCGTTCCCGCTGCACAGAATCATGCGCCAGGGCGTCCTGCAGACAATGCACTTTGGTTTATCGCGATATCTCTAATAGCACCCGAGATATCACTAGATATATATTGGATTTTCCCCTGACCCTGAGTGTCCGGCCCCATGAGACTGTGGTTTTCTCGGCCCCTGGTGGTCCGAGGTCGCTCCCGCTGCACAGATTCATGCGCCAGGGCCTCCTGCAGATAATTCACTTTGGTTTATTGCGCTATCTCTAATTTCACCCGAGATATCACCAGATATATATTTGATTTTTCCCTGACCCTGAGTGTCCTGCCCCATGAGACGGTGGTTTTCTCGGCCCCTGGTGGTCCGAGGTCGTTCCCGCTGCACAGATGCATGCGCCAGGGCCTCCTGCAGATAATTCACTTTGGTTTATTGCGCTATCTGTAATGGCACCCGATATATCACCAGATATGTATTGGATTTTCCCTGACCGTGAGTGTCCGGCCCCATGAGACGGTGGTTTTCTCGGCCCCTGGTGGTCCGAGGTCGTTCCCGCTGAACAGATGCATGCGCCAGGGCCTCCTGCAGATAATTCACTTTGGTTTATTGCGCTATCTGTAATAGCACCCGAGATATCACCAGATATATGCTGGATTTTTACATGACCTTGGGTAACGGACACCGAAAATCTGTAAGTTTCTCGGCCCCTGGAGGGCCGAGGTCGATCCTGCTTCACAGATTCATGCGCCAGGGCCTCCAGCAGACAATGCACTTTGGTTTATTGCGCTATCTCTAATAGCACCCGAGATATCACCAGATATATATTGGATTTTTCCCTGACCCTGAGTGTCCGGCCCCATGAGACGGTGGTTTTCACGGCCCCTGTTGGTCCGAGGTCGTTCCCGCTGCCCAGATTCATGCGCCAGGGCCTCCTACAGACAATGCACTTTGATTTATTGCGCTGTCTGTAAAAGCAGCCGAGATATCACCAGATATATATTGCATTTTTCCCTGACCCTGAGTGTCCGGCCCCATCAGACGGTGGTTTTCTCGGCCCCTGGTGGTCCGAGGTCGTTCCCGCTGCACAGATTCATGCGCCAGGTCCTTCTGCAGATAATTCACTTTGGATTATGGCGCTATCTATAATAGCACCCGAGATATCACCAGATATATATTGGATTTTCCCCTGACCGTGAGGGTCCGGCCCCATGAGACTGTGGTTTTCTCGGCCCCTGGTGGTCCGAGGTCGTTCCGGCTGCACAGAATCATGCGCCAGGGCCTCCTGCAGATAATTCACTTCGTTTTATTGCGCTATCTCTAATAGCACCCGAGATATCACCAGATATATATTGGATTTTTCCCTGACCCTGAGTGTCCGGCCCCATGAGACGGTGGTTTCCTCGGCCCCTGGTGGTCCGAGGTCGTTCCCGCTGCACAGATTCATGCGCCCGGGCCTCCTGTAGATAATTCACTTTGGTTTATTGCGCTATCTCTAATAGCACCCGAGATATCACCTGATATACATTGGATTTTTCCCCGACCCTGAGTGTTCGGCCCCATGAGACGGTGGTTTTCTCGGCCCCTGGTGGTCCGATGTCATTCCCGCTGCCCAGATTCATGCGTCAGGGCCTCCTACAGACAAAGCACTTTGGTTTATTGCGCTATCTCTAATAGCACCCGAGATATCACCAGACATGTATTGGATTTTCCCCTGACCCTGAGTGTCCGGCCCCATGAGACTGTGGTTTTCTCAGCCCCTCGTGGTCCGAGGTCGTTCCCGCTGCCCAGATTCATGCGCCATGGCCTCCTACAGGCAATGCACTTTGATTTATCGCGCTATCTCTAATGGCACCCGAGATATCACCAGATATATAATTTGATTTTTCCCTGACCCTGACAGTCCGGCCCCATGAGACAGTGGTTGTCTAGGCCCCTGGTGGTCCGAGGTCGTTCCCGCTACCCAGATTCATGCGCCAGGGCCTCCTACAGACAATGCACTTTGGTTTATTGCGCTATCTGTAATAGCACCCGAGATATCACCAGATATATGCTGGATTTTTACATGACCTTGGGTGACGGACACCGAAAATCTGTAAGTTTCTCGGCCCCTGGAGGGCCGAGGTCGATCCCGCTGCACAGATTCATGCGCCAGGGCCTCCTGCAGATAATTCACTTTGGTTTATTGCGCTATCTATAATAGCACCCGAGATAACACCAGATCTATGCTGGATTTTTACATGACCTTAGGTGACGAATTCCGAATATCTGTAATTTTCTCGGCCCCTGGTGGTCCGAGGTCGTTCCTGGTTCACAGATTCATGTGCCAGGGCCTCCCGCAGGCAATGCACATTGATTTATTGCGCTATCCCTAATAGCACCCGAGATATCACCAGATATATATTTGATTTTTCCCTGACCCTGAGTGTCCGGCGCCATGTGTCGGTGGTTTTCTCGGCCCCTAGTGGTCCGAGGTCGTTGCCGCTGCACAGATTCATGCGCCAGGGCCTCCTACAGACAATGCACTTTGGTTTATTGCTCTATCTGTAATAGAACCCGAGATATCACCAGATATATATTGGATTTTCCCCTAACCCTGCGTGTCCGGCCCCATGAGACGGTGGTTTTCTCGGCCCCTGGTGGTCCGAGGTCGTTACCTATGCCCAGATTCATGCGCCAAGGCCTCCTACAGACAATGCACTTTGATTTAACGCGCTATCTGTAATGGAACCCGAGATATCACCAGATATATGCTGGATTTTTACATGACATTGTTTGACGGGTACCGAAAATCTGTAATTTTCTCGGTCCCTGTTGGTCCGATGTCGTTCCTGCTGCGCAGATTCATGCGCAAGGGCCCCCTGCGGATAATTCACCTTGGTTTAGTGCGCTATCTGTAAGAGCACCCGAGATATCACCAGATATATATTTGATTTTTCCCTGACCCTGAGAGTCCGTCCCCATGAGACGGTGGGTTTCTCGGCCCCTGGCGGTCCGAGGTCGATCCCGCTGCACAGATTCGTGCGCTAGGGCCCCCTGCAGATAATTCACTTTGGTTTAGTGCGCTATCTGTAAGAGCACCCGAGATATCAACAGATATATATTGGATTTTTCCCTGACCCTGAGTGTCCGGCCCCATGAAGCGGTGGTTTTCTCGGCCCCTGGTGTTCCAAGGTCGTTCCCGCTGCACAGATTCATGCGCCAGGGCCTCCTGCAGACAATGCACTTTGATTTATTGAACTATCTCTAATAGCATCGGATATATCACCAGATATATATTGGATTTTTCCCTGACCCTGAGTGTCCGGCGCCATGTGTCGGTGGTTCTCTCGGCCCCTGGAGGTCCGAGGTCGTTGCCGCTGCACAGATTCATGCGCCAGGGCCTCCTACAGACAATGCACTTTGGTTTATTGCGCTATCTGTAACAGCACCCGAGATATCACCAGATATATGCTGGATTTTTACATGACCTTGGGTGACGGACACCGAAAATCTGTAAGTTTCTCGGCCCCTGGAGAGCCGAGGTCGATCCTGCTTCACAGATTCATGCGCCTGGGCCTCCTGCAGAGAATTCACTTTGGTTTATCGCGCTATCTCTAATAGCACCCGAGATAGCACCAGATATATATTGGATTTTTCCCCGACCCTGACTGTCCGGCCCCATGAGACGGTCGTTTTCTGGGACCCTGGAGATCCGAGGTCGTTTCCGCTGCACAGATTCATGCGCCAAGGCCTCCTGCAGATAACTCACTTTGTGATATTGCGCTATCTCTAATAGCACCCGAGATATCACCAGATATATATTGGATTTTTCCCTGACCCTGAGTGTCCGGCCCCATGAGACTGGTTTTCTCGGCCCCTGGTGGTCCGAGGTCGTTCCCGCTGCACAGATTCATGCGCCAGGGCCTCCTGCAGATAATTCACTTTGGTTTATTGCGCTATCACTAATAGCACCCGAGATATCACCAGATATATAATGGATTTTTCCCTGACCCTGAGTGTCCGGCCTCATGTGTCGGTGGTTTTCTCGGCCCCTGGTGATCCGAGGTCGTCCCCGCTGCACAGATTTATCCGCCAGGGCCTCCTGCCGATAATTCACTTTGGTTTATTGCGCTATCTATAATAGCACCCGAGATAACACCAGATCTATGCTGGATTTTTACATGACCTTAGGTGACGAATTACGAATATCTGTAATTTTCTCGGCCCCTGGTGGTCCGAGGTCGTTCCTGGCTCACAGATTCATGTGCCAGGGCCTCCCGCAGGCAATGCACTTTGATTTATTGCGCTATCTCTAATAGCACCCGAGATATCACCAGATATATATTTGATTTTTCCCTGACCCTGAGTGTCCGGCGCCATGTGTCGGTGGTTTTCTCGGCCCCTGGTGGTCCGAGGTCGTTGCCGCAGCACAGATTCATGCGCCAGGGCCTCCTACAGACAATGCACTTTGGTTTATTGCGCTATCTGTAATAGAACCCGAGATATCACCAGATATATATTGGATTTTCCCCTAACCCTGCGTGTCCGGCCCCATGAGACGGTGGTTTTCTCGGCCCCTGGTTGTCCGAGGTCGTTACCTATGCCCAGATTCATGCGCCAAGGCCTCCTACAGACAATGCACTTTGATTTAACGCGCTATCTGTAATAGAACCCGAGATATCACCAGATATATGCTGGATTTTTACATGACATTGTGTGACGGGTACCGAAAATCTGTAATTTTCTCGGTCCCTGATGGTCCGATGTCGTTCCTGCTGCGCAGATTCATGCGCAAGGGCCCCCTGCGGATAATTCACTTTGGTTTAGTGCGCTATCTGTAAGAGCACCCGAGATAACACCAGATATATATTGGATTTTCCCCTGACCATGTGTGTCCGGCCCCATGGGACGGTGGTTTTCTCGGCCCCTGGTGGTCCGAGGTCGTTCCCGCTGCACAGATTCATGCGCCAGGGCCCCCTGCAGATAATTCACTTTGGTTTAGTGCGCTATCTGTAAGAGCACCCGAGATATCACCAGATATATATTGGATTATCCCCTGACCCTGATTCTCCGGCCCCATGAGACGGTGGTTTTCTCGGCCCCTGGTGATCCAAGGTCGGTCCCGCTGCACAGATTCATGCGCCAGGGCCTCCTGCAGATAATTCACTTTGGTTTACTGCGCTATCTGTAATAGCACCCGAGATATCACCAGATATATGCTGGATTCTTACATGACTTTGGGTGACGGACACCGAAAATCAGTAAGTTTCTGGGCCCCTGGAAGGCCGATGTCGTTGCCGCTGCACAGATTCATGCGCCGGGGCCTCCCGCAGACAAAGCAATATGGTTTATTGCGCTATCTGTAATAGCACCGGAGATATCACCAGATATATGCTGGATTTTTACATGACCTTGGGTGACGGATTCCGATTATCTGTAATTTCTTCGGCCCCTGGTGGTCCGAGGTCGTTCTGCTGCACAGTTTCATTCGCCAGTGCCTCCTACAGACAATGCACTTTGATTTATTGAACTATCTCTAATAGCATCGGAGATATCACCAGATATATATTGGATTTTTCCCCGACCCTGAGTGTCCGGCGCCATGTGTCGGTGGTTTTCTCGGCTCCTGGTGGTCCGAGGTCGTTGCCGCTGCACAGATTCATGCGCCAGGGCCTCCTACAGACAATGCACTTTGGTTTATTGCGCTATCTGTAATAGCACCCGAGATATCACCAGATATATGCTGGATTTTTACATGACCTTGGGTAACGGACACCGAAAATCTGTAAGTTGCTCGGCCCCTGGAGGGCCGAGGTCGATCCTTCTTCACAGATTCATGCGCCAGGGCCTCCTACAGACAATGCACTTTGATTTATTGCGCTGTCTGTAAAAGCAGCCGAGATATCACCAGATATATATTGCATTTTTCCCTGACCCTGAGTGTCCGGCCCCATGAGACGGTGGTTTTCTCGGCCCCTGGTGGTCCGAGGTCGTTCCGGCTGCACAGATTCATGCGCCAGGGCCTCCTGCAGATAATTCACTTTGGATTATGGCGCTATCTCTAATAGCACCCGAGATATCACCAGATATATATTGGATTTTCCCCTGACCGTGAGGGTCCGGCCCCATGAGACTGTGGTTTTTTCGGCCCCTGGTGGTCCGAGGTCGTTCCGGCTGCACAGATTCATGCGCCAGGGCCTCCTGCAGATAATTCACTTTGTTTTATTGCGCTATCTCTAATAGCACCCGAGATATCACCAGATATATATTGGATTTTTCCCTGACCCTGAGTGTCCGGCCCCATGAGACGGTGGTTTTCTCGGCCCCTGGTGGTCCGAGGTCGTTCCCGCTGCACAGATTCATGCGCCCGGGCCTCCTGTAGATAATGCACTTTGATTTATCGCGCTATCTCTAATGGCACCCGAGATATCACCAGATATATAATTTGATTTTTCCCTGACCCTGACAGTCCGGCCCCATGAGACAGTGGTTTTCTCGGCCCCTGTTGGTCCGAGGTCGTACCCGCTGCACGGGCTCATGCGCCAGGGCCTCCTACAGACAATGCACTTTGATTTATTGCGCTATCTGTAATAGCACCCTAGATATCACCAGATATATATTGGATTTTTCCTTGACCCTGAGTGTCCGGCCCCGTGAGGCGGTGGTTTTCTCGGCCCCTGGCGGTCCGAGGTCGTTCCCGCTGCACAGATGCATGCGCCAGGGCCTCCTGCAGATAATTCACTTTGATTTATCGCGCTATATGTAATAGAACCAGAGATATCACCAGATATATGCTGGATTTTTACATGACATTGGGTGACGGATACCGAAAATCTGTAATTTTCTCGGCCCCTGGTTGTCCGATGTCGTTCCTGCTGTACAGATTCATGCGCAAGGGCCTCCTACGAACAATGCACTATGATTTATTGCGCTATCTCTAATAGCACCCGAGATATCGCCAGATATATATTTGATTTTTCCCTGACCCTGAGTGACCGGCCACATGAGACGGTGGTTTTCTCGGCCCCTGGTGGTCCGAGGTCGTTCCCGCTGCACAGGTGCATGCGCCAGGGCCTCCTGTAGATAATTCACTTTGGTTTATTGCGCTATCTGTAATAGATCCCGAGATATCACCAGATATATGCTGGATTTTTACATGACATTAGGTGACGGATACCGAAAATCTGTAATTTTATCGGCCCCTGGTTGTCCGATGTCGTTCCTGCTGTACAGATTCATGCGCAAGTGCCTCCTACGGACAATGCACTATGATTTATTGCGCTATCTCTAATAGCACCCGAGATAACACCAGATATATATTTGATTTTCCCCTGACCCTGAGTGTCCGGCCACATGAGACGGTGGTTTTCTCGGCCCCTGGAGGTCCGAGTTCGTTCCCGCTGCACAGGTGCATGCGCCAGGGCCTCCTGCAGATAATTCACTTTGGTTTATTGCGCTATCTCTAATAGCACCCGAGATATCACCAGATATATATTGGATCTTCCCCCGACCCTGAGTGTCCGGCCCCATGAGACGGTCGTTTTCTCGGCCCCTGGTGGTCCGAGGTCGTACCCGCTGCACGGGTGCATGCGCCAGGGCCTCCTACAGACAATGCACTTTGATTTATTGCGCTGTCTGTAATAGCAGCCGAGATATCACCAGATATATATTGCATTTTTCCCTGACCCTGAGTGTCCGGCCCCATGAGACGCTGGTTTTCTCGGCCCCTGGTTGTCCGAGGTCGTTCCCGCTGCACAGATTCATGCGCCAGGGCCTCCTGCAGATAATTCACTTTGGTTTATTGCGCTATCTCTAATAGCATCAGAGATATCACCAGATATATATTGGATTTTTCCCTGACCCTGAGTGTCCGGCCCCATGAGACGGTGGTTTTCTCGGCCCCTGGTGGACCGAGGTCGTCCCCGCTGCACAGATGCATGCGCGAGGGCCTCCTGCAGATAATTCTCTTTGGTTTATTGCGCTATCTCTAATAGCACCCGAGATATCACCAGATATATATTGGATCTTCCCCCGACCCTGAGTGTCCGGCCCCATGAGACGGTCGTTTTCTCGGCCCTTGGTGGTCCGAGGTCGTACCCGCTGCACGGGTGCATGCGCCAGGGCCTCCTACAGACAATGCACTTTGATTTATTGCGCTATCTGTAATAGCACCCTAGATATCACCAGATATATATTGGATTTTTCCCTGACGCTGAGTGTCCGGCCCCATGAGGCGGTGGTTTTCTCGGCCCCTGGTGGTCCGAGGTCGTTCCCGCTGCACAGATTCATGCGCCAAGGCCTCCTGCAGATAATTCACTTTGGTTTATTGCGCTATCTGTAATAGCACCCTAGATATCACTAGATATATATTGGATTTTTCCCCGTCCCTGAGTGTCCGGCCCCCTGGGACGGTGGTTTTCTCGGCCCCTGGTGGTCCGAGGTCGTTCCCGCTGCACAGATTCATGCGCCAGGGCCTCCTGCAGATAATTCACTTTGGATTATTGCGCTATCTCTAATAGCACCCGAGATATCACCAGATATATATTTGATTTTTCCCTGACCCTGAGTGCCCGGCCCCATGAGACGGCGGTTTTCTCGGCCCCTGGTGGTCCGAGGTCGTTCCCGCTGCCCAGATTCATGCGCCAGGGCCTCCTACAGACAATGCACCTTGGTTTATCGCGCTATCTGTAATAGCACCCTAGATATCACCAGATATATATTGGATTTTTCCTTGACCCTGAGTGTCCGGCCCCGTGAGGCGGTGGTTTTCTCGGCCCCTGGCGGTCCGAGGTCGTTCCCGCTGCACAGATGCATGCGCCAGGGCCTCCTGCAGATAATTCACTTTGATTTATCGCGCTATCTCTAATAGCACCCGAGATATCACCAGATATATATTTGATTTTTCCCTGACCCTGACAGTCCGGCCCCATGAGACAGTGGTTTTCTCGGCCCCTGTTGGTCCGAGGTCGTACCCGCTGCACGGGCTCATGCGCCAGGGCCTCCTACAGACAATGCACTTTGATTTATTGCGCTATCTGTAATAGCACCCTAGATATCACCAGATATATATTGGATTTTTCCTTGACCCTGAGTGTCCGGCCCCGTGAGGCGGTGGTTTTCTCGGCCCCTGGCGGTCCGAGGTCGTTCCCGCTGCACAGATGCATGCGCCAGGGCCTCCTGCAGATAATTCACTTTGATTTATCGCGCTATATGTAATAGAACCAGAGATATCACCAGATATATGCTGGATTTTTACATGACATTGGGTGACGGATACCGAAAATCTGTAATTTTCTCGGCCCCTGGTTGTCCGATGTCGTTCCTGCTGTACAGATTCATGCGCAAGGGCCTCCTACGAACAATGCACTATGATTTATTGCGCTATCTCTAATAGCACCCGAGATATCGCCAGATATATATTTGATTTTTCCCTGACCCTGAGTGACCGGCCACATGAGACGGTGGTTTTCTCGGCCCCTGGTGGTCCGAGGTCGTTCCCGCTGCACAGGTGCATGCGCCAGGGCCTCCTGTAGATAATTCACTTTGGTTTATTGCGCTATCTGTAATAGATCCCGAGATATCACCAGATATATGCTGGATTTTTACATGACATTAGGTGACGGATACCGAAAATCTGTAATTTTATCGGCCCCTGGTTGTCCGATGTCGTTCCTGCTGTACAGATTCATGCGCAAGTGCCTCCTACGGACAATGCACTATGATTTATTGCGCTATCTCTAATAGCACCCGAGATAACACCAGATATATATTTGATTTTCCCCTGACCCTGAGTGTCCGGCCACATGAGACGGTGGTTTTCTCGGCCCCTGGAGGTCCGAGTTCGTTCCCGCTGCACAGGTGCATGCGCCAGGGCCTCCTGCAGATAATTCACTTTGGTTTATTGCGCTATCTCTAATAGCACCCGAGATATCACCAGATATATATTGGATCTTCCCCCGACCCTGAGTGTCCGGCCCCATGAGACGGTCGTTTTCTCGGCCCCTGGTGGTCCGAGGTCGTACCCGCTGCACGGGTGCATGCGCCAGGGCCTCCTACAGACAATGCACTTTGATTTATTGCGCTGTCTGTAATAGCAGCCGAGATATCACCAGATATATATTGCATTTTTCCCTGACCCTGAGTGTCCGGCCCCATGAGACGCTGGTTTTCTCGGCCCCTGGTTGTCCGAGGTCGTTCCCGCTGCACAGATTCATGCGCCAGGGCCTCCTGCAGATAATTCACTTTGGTTTATTGCGCTATCTCTAATAGCATCAGAGATATCACCAGATATATATTGGATTTTTCCCTGACCCTGAGTGTCCGGCCCCATGAGACGGTGGTTTTCTCGGCCCCTGGTGGACCGAGGTCGTCCCCGCTGCACAGATGCATGCGCGAGGGCCTCCTGCAGATAATTCTCTTTGGTTTATTGCGCTATCTCTAATAGCACCCGAGATATCACCAGATATATATTGGATCTTCCCCCGACCCTGAGTGTCCGGCCCCATGAGACGGTCGTTTTCTCGGCCCTTGGTGGTCCGAGGTCGTACCCGCTGCACGGGTGCATGCGCCAGGGCCTCCTACAGACAATGCACTTTGATTTATTGCGCTATCTGTAATAGCACCCTAGATATCACCAGATATATATTGGATTTTTCCCTGACGCTGAGTGTCCGGCCCCATGAGGCGGTGGTTTTCTCGGCCCCTGGTGGTCCGAGGTCGTTCCCGCTGCACAGATTCATGCGCCAAGGCCTCCTGCAGATAATTCACTTTGGTTTATTGCGCTATCTGTAATAGCACCCTAGATATCACTAGATATATATTGGATTTTTCCCCGTCCCTGAGTGTCCGGCCCCCTGGGACGGTGGTTTTCTCGGCCCCTGGTGGTCCGAGGTCGTTCCCGCTGCACAGATTCATGCGCCAGGGCCTCCTGCAGATAATTCACTTTGGATTATTGCGCTATCTCTAATAGCACCCGAGATATCACCAGATATATATTTGATTTTTCCCTGACCCTGAGTGCCCGGCCCCATGAGACGGCGGTTTTCTCGGCCCCTGGTGGTCCGAGGTCGTTCCCGCTGCCCAGATTCATGCGCCAGGGCCTCCTACAGACAATGCACCTTGGTTTATCGCGCTATCTGTAATAGAACCCGAGATATCACCAGATATATATTGGATTTTCCCCTGACCCTGAGTGTCCGGCCCCATGAGACGCTGGTTTTCTCGGCCCCTGGTGGTCCAAGGTCGTTCCCGCTGCACAGATTCATGCGCCAGGGCCTCCTGCAGATAATTCACTTTGGTTTATTGCGCTATCTCTAATAGCATCAGAGATATCACCAGATATATATTGGATTTTTCCCCGACCCTGAGTGTCCGGCCCCATGAGACGGTGGTTTTCTCGGCCCCTGGTTGTCCGAGGTCGTTCCCGCTGCACAGATTCATGCGCCAGGGCCTCCTACAGACAATGCACTTTGATTTATCGCGCTATCTGTAATAGAACCCGAGATATCACCAGATATATATTGGATTTTCCCCTGACCCTGAGTGTCCGGCCCCATGAGACGGTGGTTTTCTCGGCCCCTGGTGGTCCGAGGTCGTTCCCGCTGCACAGATTCATGCGCCAGGGCCTCCTGCAGATAATTCACTTTGGATTATTGCGCTATCTCTAATAGCACCCGAGATATCACCAGATATATATTTGATTTTTCCCTGACCCTGAGTGTCCGGCCCCATGGGACGGTGGTTTTCTCGGCCCTTGGTGGTCCGAGGTCGTACCCGCTGCACGGGTGCATGCGCCAGGCCCTCCTACAGACAATATACTTTGATTTATTGCGCTATCTGTAATAGCACCCGAGATATCACCAGATATATGCTGGATTTTTACATGACATTGGGTGACGGGTACCGAAAATCTGTAATTTTCTCGGCCCCTGGTGGTCCGAGGTCGTTCCCGCTGTACAGATTCATGCGCCAGGGACTCCTGCAGATAATTCACCTTGGTTTATTGCGCTATCTCTAATAGCACCCGAGATATCACCAGATATATATTTGATTTTTCCCTGACCCTGAGTGTCCGGCCCCATGAGGGTGGTTTTCTCGGCCCCTGGTGGTCCGAGGTCGTTCCCGCTGCTCAAATGCATGCGCCAGGGCCTCCTGGAGATAATTCACTTTGGTTTATTGCGCTATCTCTAATAGCATCAGAGATATCACCAGATATATATTGGATTTTTCCCTGACCCTGAGTGTCCGGCCCCATGAGACGGTGGTTTTCTCGGTCCCTGGTGGACCGAGGTCGTCCCCGCTGCACAGATGCATGCGCGAGGGCCTCCTGCAGATAATTCACTTTGGTTTATTGCGCTATCTGTAATAGCACCCGAGATATCACCAGATATATGCTGGATTTTTACATGACATTGGGTGACGGGTACCGAAAATCTGTAATTTTCTCGGTCCCTGTTGGTCTGATGTCGTTCCTGCTGCGCAGATTCATGCGCAAGGGCCTCCTGCGGACAATGCACTTTGATTTATTGCGCTATCTCCAATAGCACCCGAGATATCACCAGATATATATTGGATTTTTCCCTGACCCTGAGTGTCCGGCCCCATGAGACGGTGGTTTTCTCGGCCCCTGGTGGACCGAGGTCGTCCCCGCTGCACAGATGCATGCGCGAGGGCCTCCTGCAGATAATTCACTTTGGTTTATTGCGCTATCTCTAATAGCACCCGAGATATCACAAGATATATATTGGATCTTCCCCCGACCCTGAGTGTCCGGCCCCATGAGACGGTCGTTTTCTCGGCCCTTGGTGGTCCGAGGTCGTACCCGCTGCACGGGTGCATGCGCCAGGGCCTCCTACAGACAATGCACTTTGATTTATTGCGCTATCTCTAATAGCACCCGAGATATCACCAGATATATATTGGATCTTCCCCCGACCCTGAGTGTCCGGCCCCATGAGACGGTCGTTTTCTCGGCCCTTGGTGGTCCGAGGTCGTACCCGCTGCACGGGTGCCTGCGCCAGGGCCTCCTACAGACAATGCACGTTGATTTATTGCGCTATCTGTAATAGCACCCTAGATATCACCAGATATATATTGGATTTTTCCCTGACGCTGAGTGTCCGGCCCCATGAGGCGGTGGTTTTCTCGGCCCCTGGTGGTCCGAGGTCGTCCCCGCTGCACAGATGCATGCGCGAGGGCCTCCTGCAGATAATTCACTTTGGTTTATTGCGCTATCTGTAATAGCACCCGAGATATCACCAGATATATGCTGGATTTTTACATGACATTGGGTGACGGGTACCGAAAATCTGTAATTTTCTCGGTCTCTGTTGGTCTGATGTCGTTCCTGCTGCGCAGATTCATGCGCAAGGGCCTCCTGCGGACAATGCACTTTGATTTATTGCGCTATCTCCAATAGCACCCGAGATATCACCAGATATATATTGGATTTTTCCCTGACCCTGAGTGTCCGGCCCCATGAGACGGTGGTTTTCTCGGCCCCTGGTGGACCGAGGTCGTCCCCGCTGCACAGATGCATGCGCCAGGCCCTCCTACAGACAATATACTTTGATTTATTGCGCTATCTGTAATAGCACCCGAGATATCACCAGATATATGCTGGATTTTTACATGACATTGGGTGACGGGTACCGAAAATCTGTAATTTTCTCGGCCCCTGGTGGTCCGAGGTCGTTCCCGCTGTACAGATTCATGCGCCAGGGACTCCTGCAGATAATTCACCTTGGTTTATTGCGCTATCTCTAATAGCACCCGAGATATCACCAGATATATATTTGATTTTTCCCTGACCCTGAGTGTCCGGCCCCATGAGGGTGGTTTTCTCGGCCCCTGGTGGTCCGAGGTCGTTCCCGCTGCTCAAATGCATGCGCCAGGGCCTCCTGGAGATAATTCACTTTGGTTTATTGCGCTATCTCTAATAGCATCAGAGATATCACCAGATATATATTGGATTTTTCCCTGACCCTGAGTGTCCGGCCCCATGAGACGGTGGTTTTCTCGGTCCCTGGTGGACCGAGGTCGTCCCCGCTGCACAGATGCATGCGCGAGGGCCTCCTGCAGATAATTCACTTTGGTTTATTGCGCTATCTGTAATAGCACCCGAGATATCACCAGATATATGCTGGATTTTTACATGACATTGGGTGACGGGTACCGAAAATCTGTAATTTTCTCGGTCCCTGTTGGTCTGATGTCGTTCCTGCTGCGCAGATTCATGCGCAAGGGCCTCCTGCGGACAATGCACTTTGATTTATTGCGCTATCTCCAATAGCACCCGAGATATCACCAGATATATATTGGATTTTTCCCTGACCCTGAGTGTCCGGCCCCATGAGACGGTGGTTTTCTCGGCCCCTGGTGGACCGAGGTCGTCCCCGCTGCACAGATGCATGCGCGAGGGCCTCCTGCAGATAATTCACTTTGGTTTATTGCGCTATCTCTAATAGCACCCGAGATATCACAAGATATATATTGGATCTTCCCCCGACCCTGAGTGTCCGGCCCCATGAGACGGTCGTTTTCTCGGCCCTTGGTGGTCCGAGGTCGTACCCGCTGCACGGGTGCATGCGCCAGGGCCTCCTACAGACAATGCACTTTGATTTATTGCGCTATCTCTAATAGCACCCGAGATATCACCAGATATATATTGGATCTTCCCCCGACCCTGAGTGTCCGGCCCCATGAGACGGTCGTTTTCTCGGCCCTTGGTGGTCCGAGGTCGTACCCGCTGCACGGGTGCCTGCGCCAGGGCCTCCTACAGACAATGCACGTTGATTTATTGCGCTATCTGTAATAGCACCCTAGATATCACCAGATATATATTGGATTTTTCCCTGACGCTGAGTGTCCGGCCCCATGAGGCGGTGGTTTTCTCGGCCCCTGGTGGTCCGAGGTCGTCCCCGCTGCACAGATGCATGCGCGAGGGCCTCCTGCAGATAATTCACTTTGGTTTATTGCGCTATCTGTAATAGCACCCGAGATATCACCAGATATATGCTGGATTTTTACATGACATTGGGTGACGGGTACCGAAAATCTGTAATTTTCTCGGTCTCTGTTGGTCTGATGTCGTTCCTGCTGCGCAGATTCATGCGCAAGGGCCTCCTGCGGACAATGCACTTTGATTTATTGCGCTATCTCCAATAGCACCCGAGATATCACCAGATATATATTGGATTTTTCCCTGACCCTGAGTGTCCGGCCCCATGAGACGGTGGTTTTCTCGGCCCCTGGTGGACCGAGGTCGTCCCCGCTGCACAGATGCATGCGCGAGGGCCTCCTGCAGATAATTCACTTTGGTTTATTGCGCTATCTCTAATAGCACCCGAGATATCACAAGATATATATTGGATCTTCCCCCGACCCTGAGTGTCCGGCCCCATGAGACGGTCGTTTTCTCGGCCCTTGGTGGTCCGAGGTCGTACCCGCTGCACGGGTGCATGCGCCAGGGCCTCCTACAGACAATGCACGTTGATTTATTGCGCTATCTGTAATAGCACCCTAGATATCACCAGATATATATTGGATTTTTCCCTGACGCTGAGTGTCCGGCCCCATGAGGCGGTGGTTTTCTCGGCCCCTGGTGGTCCGAGGTCGTTCCCGCTGCACAGATTCATGCGCCAAGGCCTCCTGCAGATAATTCACTTTGGTTTATTGCGCTATCTGTAATAGCACCCTAGATATCACTAGATATATATTGGATTTTTCCCCGTCCCTGAGTGTCCGGCCCCCTGGGACGGTGGTTTTCTCGGCCCCTGGTGGTCCGAGGTCGTTCCCGCTGCACAGATTCATGCGCCAGGGCCTCCTGCAGATAATTCACTTTGGATTATTGCGCTATCTCTAATAGCACCCGAGATATCACCAGATATATATTTGATTTTTCCCTGACCCTGAGTGCCCGGCCCCATGAGACGGCGGTTTTCTCGGCCCCTGGTGGTCCGAGGTCGTTCCCGCTGCCCAGATTCATGCGCCAGGGCCTCCTACAGACAATGCACCTTGGTTTATCGCGCTATCTGTAATAGAACCCGAGATATCACCAGATATATATTGGATTTTCCCCTGACCCTGAGTGTCCGGCCCCATGAGACGCTGGTTTTCTCGGCCCCTGGTGGTCCAAGGTCGTTCCCGCTGCACAGATTCATGCGCCAGGGCCTCCTGCAGATAATTCACTTTGGTTTATTGCGCTATCTCTAATAGCATCAGAGATATCACAAGATATATATTGGATCTTCCCCCGACCCTGAGTGTCCGGCCCCATGAGACGGTCGTTTTCTCGGCCCTTGGTGGTCCGAGGTCGTACCCGCTGCACGGGTGCATGCGCCAGGGCCTCCTACAGACAATGCACTTTGATTTATTGCGCTATCTGTAATAGCACCCTAGATATCACCAGATATATATTGGATTTTTCCCTGACGCTGAGTGTCCGGCCCCATGAGGCGGTGGTTTTCTCGGCCCCTGGTGGTCCAACGTCGATTCCGCTGCACAGATTCATGCTCCAGGGCCTCCTACAGAAAATGCACTTTGATTTATCGCGCTATCTGTAATAGAACCCGAGATATCACCAGATATATGCTGGATTTTTACATGACATTGGGTGACGGGTACCGAAAATCTGTAATTTTCTCGGTCCCTGTTGGTCTGATGTCGTTCCTGCTGCGCAGATTCATGCGCAAGGGCCTCCTGCGGACAATGCACTTTGATTTATTGCGCTATCTCCAATAGCACCCGAGATATCACCAGATATATATTGGATTTTTCCCCGACCCTGAGTGTCCGGCCCCATGAGACGGTGGTTTTCTCGGCCCCTGGTGGACCGAGGTCGTTCCCGCTGCACAGATTCATGCGCCAGGGCCTCCTGCAGATAATTCACATTGGATTATTGCGCTATCTCTAATAGCACCCGAGATATCACCAGATATATATTTGATTTTTCCCTGACCCTGAGTGTCCGGCCCCATGGGACGGTGGTTTTCTCGGCCCCTGGTGGTCCGAGGTCGTTCCCGCTGCACAGATTCATGCGCCAGGGCCTCCTACAGACAATGCACTTTGATTTATTTCGCATATCTGTAATAGAACCCGAGATATCACCAGATATATGCTGGATTTTTACATGACCTTGGGTGACGGATACCGAAAATCTGTAATTTTCTCGGCCCCTGGTCGTCCGAGGTCGTTCCCGCTGCACAGATTCATGCGCCAGGGACTCCTGCAGATAATTCACTTTGGTTTATTGCGCTATCTCTAATAGCACCCGAGATATCACCAGATATATATTTGATTTTTCCCTGACCCTGAGTGTCCGGCCCCATGAGACGGTGGTTTTCTCGGCCCCTGGTGGTCCGAGGTCGTTCCCGCTGCTCAGATGCATGCGCCAGGGCCTCCTGGAGATAATTCACTTTGGTTAATTGCGCTATCTATAATAGCACCCGAGATATCTCCAGATATGTATTGGTTTTTCCCCTTACCCTGAGTGTCCGGCCCCATGAGGCGGTGTTTTTCTCGGCCCCTGGTGGTCCGAGGTCGTTCCTGCTGCCCAGATTCATGCGACGGGGCCTCCTGCAGACAACGCACTTTGATTTATCGCGCTTTCTGTAATAGAACCCGAGATATCACCAGATATATATTGGATTTTCCCTTTACCCTGAGTGTCCGGCCCCATGAGACGGTGGTTTTCTCGGCCCCTGGTGGTCCGAGGTCGTTCCCGCTGCACAGATTCATGCGCCAGGGCCTGCTGCAGATAATTCACTTTGGTTTATTGCGCTATCTCTAATAGCACCCGAGATATCACCAGATATATATTGGACTTTTCCCCGACCCTGAGTGTCCGGCCCCATGAGACGGTGGTTTTCTCGGACCCTGGTGGTCCTAGGTCGTTCCCGCTGCACAAATGCATGCGCCAGGGCCTCCTGCAGATAATTCACTTTGATTTATCTCGCTATCTGTAATCGAACCCGAGATATCACCAGATATATGCTGGATTTTTACATGACATTGGGAGACGGATACCGAAAATCTGTAATTTTCTCGGCCCCTGGTGGTCCGAGGTCGTTCCTGCTGCACAGATTCATGCGCCAGGGCCTCCTGCAAACAATGCACTTTGATTTATTGCGCTATCTGTAATAGCACCCGTGATATCACCAGATATATATTTGATTTTTCCCTGACCCTGAGTGTCCGGCCCCATGAGACGGTGGTTTTCTCGGCCCCTGGTGGCGCGAGGTCGTTCCCGCTGCCCAGATTCATGCGCCAGGGCTTTCTGCAGACAATGCACTCTGATTTATCGCGCTATCTGTAATAGCACCCGAGATATCGCCAGATATATATTGGATTTTTCCCTGTCCCTGAGTGTCCGGCCCCATGTGTTGGTGATTTTCTCGGCCCCTGGTGATCCGAGGTCGATCCCGCTTCACAGATTCATACGCCAGGGCCTCCTGCAGACAATGCACATTGATTTATTGCGCTATCTGTAATAGCACCCGAGATATCACCAGAAATATATTGGGTTTTTCCCTGACCCTGACAGCCCGGCCCCATGTGTTGGTGATTTTCTCGGCCCCTGGTGATCCGAGGTCGTTCCCGCTGCACATATTCATGCGCCAGGGCCTCCTGCAGATAATTCACTTTGGTTTATTGCGCTATCTCTAATAGCCCCCGAGATATCACCAGATATATATTGGATTTTTCCCTGACTCTGAGTGTCCGGCCCCATGAGACGGTGGTTCTCTCGTCCCCTGGTGGTCCGAGGTCGTTCCCGCTGCACAGATTCATGCGCCAGGGCCTCCTGCAGATAATTCACTTTGGTTTATTGCGCTATCTCTAATAACACCCGAGATGTCACCATATATATATTGGATTTTCCCCTGACCCTGAGTGTCCGGCCCCATGAGACTGTGGTTTTCTCGGCCCCTGGCGGTCCTGGTCCTTGCTGCTGCACAGATTCATGCGCAAGGGCCTCCTATGGACAATGCACTTTGGTTTGTAGCGCTATCTCTAATAGCACCCGAGATATCACCAGATATATATTGGATTTTTCCCCGACCCTGAGTGTCCGGCCCCATGAGACGGTGGTTTTCTCGGCCCCTGGTTGTCCGAGGTCGTTCCCGCTGCACAGATTCATGCGCCAGGGCCTCCTACAGACAATGCACTTTGATTTATCGCGCTATCTGTAATAGAACCCGAGATATCACCAGATATATATTGGATTTTCCCCTGACCCTGAGTGTCCGGCCCCATGAGACGGTGGTTTTCTCGGCCCCTGGTGGTCCGAGGTCGTTCCCGCTGCACAGATTCATGCGCCAGGGCCTCCTGCAGATAATTCACTTTGGTTTATTGCGCTATCTCTAATAGCACCCGAGATATCACAAGATATATATTGGATCTTCCCCCGACCCTGAGTGTCCGGCCCCATGAGACGGTCGTTTTCTCGGCCCTTGGTGGTCCGAGGTCGTACACGCTGCACGGGTGCATGCGCCAGGGCCTCCTACAGACAATGCACGTTGATTTATTGCGCTATCTGTAATAGCACCCTAGATATCACCAGATATATATTGGTTTTTTCCCTGACGCTGAGTGTCCGGCCCCATGAGGCGGTGGTTTTCTCGGCCCCTGGTGGTCCGAGGTCGTTCCCGCTGCACAGATTCATGCGCCAAGGCCTCCTGCAGATAATTCACTTTGGTTTATTGCGCTATCTGTAATAGCACCCTAGATATCACTAGATATATATTGGATTTTTCCCCGTCCCTGAGTGTCCGGCCCCCTGGGACGGTGGTTTTCTCGGCCCCTGGTGGTCCGAGGTCGTTCCCGCTGCACAGATTCATGCGCCAGGGCCTCCTGCAGATAATTCACTTTGGATTATTGCGCTATCTCTAATAGCACCCGAGATATCACCAGATATATATTTGATTTTTCCCTGACCCTGAGTGCCCGGCCCCATGAGACGGCGGTTTTCTCGGCCCCTGGTGGTCCGAGGTCGTTCCCGCTGCCCAGATTCATGCGCCAGGGCCTCCTACAGACAATGCACCTTGGTTTATCGCGCTATCTGTAATAGAACCCGAGATATCACCAGATATATATTGGATTTTCCCCTGACCCTGAGTGTCCGGCCCCATGAGACGCTGGTTTTCTCGGCCCCTGGTGGTCCAAGGTCGTTCCCGCTGCACAGATTCATGCGCCAGGGCCTCCTGCAGATAATTCACTTTGGTTTATTGCGCTATCTCTAATAGCATCAGAGATATCACAAGATATATATTGGATCTTCCCCCGACCCTGAGTGTCCGGCCCCATGAGACGGTCGTTTTCTCGGCCCTTGGTGGTCCGAGGTCGTACCCGCTGCACGGGTGCATGCGCCAGGGCCTCCTACAGACAATGCACTTTGATTTATTGCGCTATCTGTAATAGCACCCTAGATATCACCAGATATATATTGGATTTTTCCCTGACGCTGAGTGTCCGGCCCCATGAGGCGGTGGTTTTCTCGGCCCCTGGTGGTCCAACGTCGATTCCGCTGCACAGATTCATGCGCCAGGGCCTCCTACAGAAAATGCACTTTGATTTATCGCGCTATCTGTAATAGAACCCGAGATATCACCAGATATATGCTGGATTTTTACATGACATTGGGTGACGGGTACCGAAAATCTGTAATTTTCTCGGTCCCTGTTGGTCTGATGTCGTTCCTGCTGCGCAGATTCATGCGCAAGGGCCTCCTGCGGACAATGCACTTTGATTTATTGCGCTATCTCCAATAGCACCCGAGATATCACCAGATATATATTGGATTTTTCCCCGACCCTGAGTGTCCGGCCCCATGAGACGGTGGTTTTCTCGGCCCCTGGTGGACCGAGGTCGTTCCCGCTGCACAGATTCATGCGCCAGGGCCTCCTGCAGATAATTCACATTGGATTATTGCGCTATCTCTAATAGCACCCGAGATATCACCAGATATATATTTGATTTTTCCCTGACCCTGAGTGTCCGGCCCCATGGGACGGTGGTTTTCTCGGCCCCTGGTGGTCCGAGGTCGTTCCCGCTGCACAGATTCATGCGCCAGGGCCTCCTACAGACAATGCACTTTGATTTATTTCGCATATCTGTAATAGAACCCGAGATATCACCAGATATATGCTGGATTTTTACATGACCTTGGGTGACGGATACCGAAAATCTGTAATTTTCTCGGCCCCTGGTCGTCCGAGGTCGTTCCCGCTGCACAGATTCATGCGCCAGGGACTCCTGCAGATAATTCACTTTGGTTTATTGCGCTATCTCTAATAGCACCCGAGATATCACCAGATATATATTTGATTTTTCCCTGACCCTGAGTGTCCGGCCCCATGAGACGGTGGTTTTCTCGGCCCCTGGTGGTCCGAGGTCGTTCCCGCTGCTCAGATGCATGCGCCAGGGCCTCCTGGAGATAATTCACTTTGGTTAATTGCGCTATCTATAATAGCACCCGAGATATCTCCAGATATGTATTGGTTTTTCCCCTTACCCTGAGTGTCCGGCCCCATGAGGCGGTGGTTTTCTCGGCCCCTGGTGGTCCGAGGTCGTTCCTGCTGCCCAGATTCATGCGACGGGGCCTCCTGCAGACAACGCACTTTGATTTATCGCGCTTTCTGTAATAGAACCCGAGATATCACCAGATATATATTGGATTTTCCCTTTACCCTGAGTGTCCGGCCCCATGAGACGGTGGTTTTCTCGGCCCCTGGTGGTCCGAGGTCGTTCCCGCTGCACAGATTCATGCGCCAGGGCCTGCTGCAGATAATTCACTTTGGTTTATTGCGCTATCTCTAATAGCACCCGAGATATCACCAGATATATATTGGACTTTTCCCCGACCCTGAGTGTCCGGCCCCATGAGACGGTGGTTTTCTCGGACCCTGGTGGTCCTAGGTCGTTCCCGCTGCACAAATGCATGCGCCAGGGCCTCCTGCAGATAATTCACTTTGATTTATCTCGCTATCTGTAATCGAACCCGAGATATCACCAGATATATGCTGGATTTTTACATGACATTGGGAGACGGATACCGAAAATCTGTAATTTTCTCGGCCCCTGGTGGTCCGAGGTCGTTCCTGCTGCACAGATTCATGCGCCAGGGCCTCCTGCAAACAATGCACTTTGATTTATTGCGCTATCTGTAATAGCACCCGTGATATCACCAGATATATATTTGATTTTTCCCTGACCCTGAGTGTCCGGCCCCATGAGACGGTGGTTTTCTCGGCCCCTGGTGGCGCGAGGTCGTTCCCGCTGCCCAGATTCATGCGCCAGGGCTTTCTGCAGACAATGCACTCTGATTTATCGCGCTATCTGTAATAGCACCCGAGATATCGCCAGATATATATTGGATTTTTCCCTGTCCCTGAGTGTCCGGCCCCATGTGTTGGTGATTTTCTCGGCCCCTGGTGATCCGAGGTCGATCCCGCTTCACAGATTCATACGCCAGGGCCTCCTGCAGACAATGCACATTGATTTATTGCGCTATCTGTAATAGCACCCGAGATATCACCAGAAATATATTGGGTTTTTCCCTGACCCTGACAGCCCGGCCCCATGTGTTGGTGATTTTCTCGGCCCCTGGTGATCCGAGGTCGTTCCCGCTGCACATATTCATGCGCCAGGGCCTCCTGCAGATAATTCACTTTGGTTTATTGCGCTATCTCTAATAGCCCCCGAGATATCACCAGATATATATTGGATTTTTCCCTGACTCTGAGTGTCCGGCCCCATGAGACGGTGGTTCTCTCGTCCCCTGGTGGTCCGAGGTCGTTCCCGCTGCACAGATTCATGCGCCAGGGCCTCCTGCAGATAATTCACTTTGGTTTATTGCGCTATCTCTAATAACACCCGAGATGTCACCATATATATATTGGATTTTCCCCTGACCCTGAGTGTCCGGCCCCATGAGACTGTGGTTTTCTCGGCCCCTGGCGGTCCTGGTCCTTGCTGCTGCACAGATTCATGCGCAAGGGCCTCCTATGGACAATGCACTTTGGTTTGTAGCGCTATCTCTAATAGCACCCGAGATATCACCAGATATATATTGGATTTTTCCCCGACCCTGAGTGTCCGGCCCCATGAGACGGTGGTTTTCTCGGCCCCTGGTTGTCCGAGGTCGTTCCCGCTGCACAGATTCATGCGCCAGGGCCTCCTACAGACAATGCACTTTGATTTATCGCGCTATCTGTAATAGAACCCGAGATATCACCAGATATATATTGGATTTTCCCCTGACCCTGAGTGTCCGGCCCCATGAGACGGTGGTTTTCTCGGCCCCTGGTGGTCCGAGGTCGTTCCCGCTGCACAGATTCATGCGTCAGGGCCTCCTGCAGATAATTCACTTTGGATTATTGCGCTATCTCTAATAGCACCCGAGATATCACCAGATATATATTTGATTTTTCTCTGACCCTGAGTGTCCGGCCCCATGGGACGGTGGTTTTCTCGGCCCCTGGTGGTCCGAGGTCGTACCCGCTGCACGGGTGCATGCGCCAGGCCCTCCTACAGACAATATACTTTGAATTATTGCGCTATCTGTAATAGCACCCGAGATATCACCAGATATATGCTGGATTTTTACCTGACATTGGGTGACGGGTACCGAAAATCTGTAATTTTCTCGGCCCCTGGTGGTCCGAGGTCGTTCCCGCTGTACAGATTCATGCGCCAGGGACTCCTGCAGATAATTCACCTTGGTTTATTGCGCTATCTCTAATAGCACCCGAGATATCACCAGATATATATTTGATTTTTCCCTGACCCTGAGTGTCCGGCCCCATGAGGGTGGTTTTCTCGGCCCCTGGTGGTCCGAGGTCGTTCCCGCTGCTCAAATGCATGCGCCAGGGCCTCCTGGAGATAATTCACTTTGGTTTATTGCGCTATCTCTAATAGCATCAGAGATATCACCAGATATATATTGGATTTTTCCCTGACCCTGAGTGTCCGGCCCCATGAGACGGTGGTTTTCTCGGCCCCTGGTGGACCGAGGTCGTCCCCGCTGCACAGATGCATGCGCGAGGGCCTCCTGCAGATAATTCACTTTGGTTTATTGCGCTATCTGTAATAGCACCCGAGATATCACCAGATATATGCTGGATTTTTACATGACATTGGGTGACGGGTACCGAAAATCTGTAATTTTCTCGGTCCCTGTTGGTCTGATGTCGTTCCTGCTGCGCAGATTCATGCGCAAGGGCCTCCTGCGGACAATGCACTTTGATTTATTGCGCTATCTCCAATAGCACCCGAGGTATCACCAGATATATATTGGATTTTTCCCTGACCCTGAGTGTCCGGCCCCATGAGACGGTGGTTTTCTCGGCCCCTGGTGGACCGAGGTCGTCCCCGCTGCACAGTTTCATGCGCCAGGGCCACCTGCAGATAATTCACTTTGGTTTATTGCGCTATCTCTAATAGCACCCGAGATATCACAAGATATATATTGGATCTTCCCCCGACCCTGAGTGTCCGGCCGCATGAGACGGTCGTTTTCTCGGCCCTTGGTGGTCCGAGGTCGTACCCGCTGCACGGGTGCATGCGCCAGGGCCTCCTACAGACAATGCACTTTGATTTATTGCGCTATCTGTAATAGCACCCTAGATATCACCAGATATATATTGGATTTTTCCCTGACGCTGAGTGTCCGGCCCCATGAGGCGGTGGTTTTCTCGGCCCCTGGTGGTCCAACGTCGATTCCGCTGCACAGATTCATGCGCCAGGGCCTCCTACAGAAAATGCACTTTGATTTATCGCGCTATCTGTAATAGAACCCGAGATATCACCAGATATATGCTGGATTTTTACATGACATTGGGTGACGGGTACCGAAAATCTGTAATTTTCTCGGTCCCTGTTGGTCTGATGTCGTTCCTGCTGCGCAGATTCATGCGCAAGGGCCTCCTGCGGACAATGCACTTTGATTTATTGCGCTATCTCCAATAGCACCCGAGATATCACCAGATATATATTGGATTTTTCCCCGACCCTGAGTGTCCGGCCCCATGAGACGGTGGTTTTCTCGGCCCCTGGTGGACCGAGGTCGTTCCCGCTGCACAGATTCATGCGCCAGGGCCTCCTGCAGATAATTCACATTGGATTATTGCGCTATCTCTAATAGCACCCGAGATATCACCAGATATATATTTGATTTTTCCCTGACCCTGAGTGTCCGGCCCCATGGGACGGTGGTTTTCTCGGCCCCTGGTGGTCCGAGGTCGTTCCCGCTGCACAGATTCATGCGCCAGGGCCTCCTACAGACAATGCACTTTGATTTATTTCGCATATCTGTAATAGAACCCGAGATATCACCAGATATATGCTGGATTTTTACATGACCTTGGGTGACGGATACCGAAAATCTGTAATTTTCTCGGCCCCTGGTCGTCCGAGGTCGTTCCCGCTGCACAGATTCATGCGCCAGGGACTCCTGCAGATAATTCACTTTGGTTTATTGCGCTATCTCTAATAGCACCCGAGATATCACCAGATATATATTTGATTTTTCCCTGACCCTGAGTGTCCGGCCCCATGAGACGGTGGTTTTCTCGGCCCCTGGTGGTCCGAGGTCGTTCCCGCTGCTCAGATGCATGCGCCAGGGCCTCCTGGAGATAATTCACTTTGGTTAATTGCGCTATCTATAATAGCACCCGAGATATCTCCAGATATGTATTGGTTTTTCCCCTTACCCTGAGTGTCCGGCCCCATGAGGCGGTGGTTTTCTCGGCCCCTGGTGGTCCGAGGTCGTTCCTGCTGCCCAGATTCATGCGACGGGGCCTCCTGCAGACAATGCACTTTGATTTATCGCGCTTTCTGTAATAGAACCCGAGATATCACCAGATATATATTGGATTTTCCCTTTACCCTGAGTGTCCGGCCCCATGAGACGGTGGTTTCCTCGGCCCCTGGTGGTCCGAGGTCGTTCCCGCTGCACAGATTCATGCGCCAGGGCCTGCTGCAGATAATTCACTTTGGTTTATTGCGCTATCTCTAATAGCACCCGAGATATCACCAGATATATATTGGACTTTTCCCCGACCCTGAGTGTCCGGCCCCATGAGACGGTGGTTTTCTCGGACCCTGGTGGTCCTAGGTCGTTCCCGCTGCACAAATGCATGCGCCAGGGCCTCCTGCAGATAATTCACTTTGATTTATCTCGCTATCTGTAATCGAACCCGAGATATCACCAGATATATGCTGGATTTTTACATGACATTGGGAGACGGATACCGAAAATCTGTAATTTTCTCGGCCCCTGGTGGTCCGAGGTCGTTCCTGCTGCACAGATTCATGCGCCAGGGCCTCCTGCAAACAATGCACTTTGATTTATTGCGCTATCTGTAATAGCACCCGTGATATCACCAGATATATATTTGATTTTTCCCTGACCCTGAGTGTCCGGCCCCATGAGACGGTGGTTTTCTCGGCCCCTGGTGGCGCGAGGTCGTTCCCGCTGCCCAGATTCATGCGCCAGGGCTTTCTGCAGACAATGCACTCTGATTTATCGCGCTATCTGTAATAGCACCCGAGATATCGCCAGATATATATTGGATTTTTCCCTGTCCCTGAGTGTCCGGCCCCATGTGTTGGTGATTTTCTCGGCCCCTGGTGATCCGAGGTCGATCCCGCTTCACAGATTCATACGCCAGGGCCTCCTGCAGACAATGCACATTGATTTATTGCGCTATCTGTAATAGCACCCGAGATATCACCAGAAATATATTGGGTTTTTCCCTGACCCTGACAGCCCGGCCCCATGTGTTGGTGATTTTCTCGGCCCCTGGTGATCCGAGGTCGTTCCCGCTGCACATATTCATGCGCCAGGGCCTCCTGCAGATAATTCACTTTGGTTTATTGCGCTATCTCTAATAGCCCCCGAGATATCACCAGATATATATTGGATTTTTCCCTGACTCTGAGTGTCCGGCCCCATGAGACGGTGGTTCTCTCGTCCCCTGGTGGTCCGAGGTCGTTCCCGCTGCACAGATTCATGCGCCAGGGCCTCCTGCAGATAATTCACTTTGGTTTATTGCGCTATCTCTAATAACACCCGAGATGTCACCATATATATATTGGATTTTCCCCTGACCCTGAGTGTCCGGCCCCATGAGACTGTGGTTTTCTCGGCCCCTGGCGGTCCTGGTCCTTGCTGCTGCACAGATTCATGCGCAAGGGCCTCCTATGGACAATGCACTTTGGTTTGTAGCGCTATCTCTAATAGCACCCGAGATATCACCAGACATGTATTGGATTTTCCCCTGACCCTGAGTGTCCGGCCCCATGAGACTGTGGTTTTCTCAGCCCCTCGTGGTCCGAGGTCGTTCCCGCTGCCCAGATTCATGCGCCATGGCCTCCTACAGACAATGCACTTTGATTTATCGCGCTATCTCTAATGGCACCCGAGATATCACCAGATATATAATTTGATTTTTCCCTGACCCTGACAGTCCGGCCCCATGAGACAGTGGTTGTCTAGGCCCCTGGTGGTCCGAGGTCGTTCCCGCTACCCAGATTCATGCGCCAGGGCCTCCTACAGACAATGCACTTTGATTTATTGCGCTATCTGTAATATCACCCGAGATATCACCAGATATATATTGGATTTTTTCCTGTCCCTGAGTGCCCGGCCCCATGAGACGGTGGTTTTCTCGGCCCCTGGTGGTCCGAGGTCGTTCCCGCTGCACAGATTCATGCGCCAGGGCCTCCTACAGACAATGCACTTTGATTTATTTCGCATATCTGTAATAGAACCCGAGATATCACCAGATATATGCTGGATTTTTACATGACCTTGGGTGACGGATACCGAAAATCTGTAATTTTCTCGGCCCCTGGTCGTCCGAGGTCGTTCCCGCTGCACAGATTCATGCGCCAGGGACTCCTGCAGATAATTCACTTTGGTTTATTGCGCTATCTCTAATAGCACCCGAGATATCACCAGATATATATTTGATTTTTCCCTGACCCTGAGTGTCCGGCCCCATGAGACGGTGGTTTTCTCGGCCCCTGGTGGTCCGAGGTCGTTCCCGCTGCTCAGATGCATGCGCCAGGGCCTCCTGGAGATAATTCACTTTGGTTAATTGCGCTATCTATAATAGCACCCGAGATATCTCCAGATATGTATTGGTTTTTCCCCTTACCCTGAGTGTCCGGCCCCATGAGGCGGTGGTTTTCTCGGCCCCTGGTGGTCCGAGGTCGTTCCTGCTGCCCAGATTCATGCGACGGGGCCTCCTGCAGACAATGCACTTTGATTTATCGCGCTTTCTGTAATAGAACCCGAGATATCACCAGATATATATTGGATTTTCCCTTTACCCTGAGTGTCCGGCCCCATGAGACGGTGGTTTCCTCGGCCCCTGGTGGTCCGAGGTCGTTCCCGCTGCACAGATTCATGCGCCAGGGCCTGCTGCAGATAATTCACTTTGGTTTATTGCGCTATCTCTAATAGCACCCGAGATATCACCAGATATATATTGGACTTTTCCCCGACCCTGAGTGTCCGGCCCCATGAGACGGTGGTTTTCTCGGACCCTGGTGGTCCTAGGTCGTTCCCGCTGCACAAATGCATGCGCCAGGGCCTCCTGCAGATAATTCACTTTGATTTATCTCGCTATCTGTAATCGAACCCGAGATATCACCAGATATATGCTGGATTTTTACATGACATTGGGAGACGGATACCGAAAATCTGTAATTTTCTCGGCCCCTGGTGGTCCGAGGTCGTTCCTGCTGCACAGATTCATGCGCCAGGGCCTCCTGCAGACAATGCACATTGATTTATTGCCCTATCTGTAATAGCACCCGAGATATCACCAGAAATATATTGGGTTTTTCCCTGACCCTGACAGCCCGGCCCCATGTGTTGGTGATTTTCTCGGCCCCTGGTGATCCGAGGTCGTTCCCGCTGCACATATTCATGCGCCAGGGCCTCCTGCAGATAATTCACTTTGGTTTATTGCGCTATCTCTAATAGCCCCCGAGATATCACCAGATATATATTGGATTTTTCCCTGACTCTGAGTGTCCGGCCCCATGAGACGGTGGTTCTCTCGTCCCCTGGTGGTCCGAGGTCGTTCCCGCTGCACAGATTCATGCGCCAGGGCCTCCTGCAGATAATTCACTTTGGTTTATTGCGCTATCTCTAATAACACCCGAGATGTCACCATATATATATTGGATTTTCCCCTGACCCTGAGTGTCCGGCCCCATGAGACTGTGGTTTTCTCGGCCCCTGGCGGTCCTGGTCCTTGCTGCTGCACAGATTCATGCGCAAGGGCCTCCTATGGACAATGCACTTTGGTTTGTAGCGCTATCTCTAATAGCACCCGAGATATCACCAGACATGTATTGGATTTTCCCCTGACCCTGAGTGTCCGGCCCCATGAGACTGTGGTTTTCTCAGCCCCTCGTGGTCCGAGGTCGTTCCCGCTGCCCAGATTCATGCGCCATGGCCTCCTACAGACAATGCACTTTGATTTATCGCGCTATCTCTAATGGCACCCGAGATATCACCAGATATATAATTTGATTTTTCCCTGACCCTGACAGTCCGGCCCCATGAGACAGTGGTTGTCTAGGCCCCTGGTGGTCCGAGGTCGTTCCCGCTACCCAGATTCATGCGCCAGGGCCTCCTACAGACAATGCACTTTGATTTATTGCGCTATCTGTAATATCACCCGAGATATCACCAGATATATATTGGATTTTTTCCTGTCCCTGAGTGCCCGGCCCCATGAGACGGTGGTTTTCTCGGCCCCTGGTTGTCCGAGGTCGCTCCCGCGGCACAGATTCATGCGCCAGGGCCTCCTGCAGACAGTGCACTTTGACTTGTCGCGCCATCTGTAATAACACCCGAGATATCATCAGATACATTCTGGATTTTTACATGACCTTGGGTGTCCGGCCCCATGCGTCGGTGGTTTTCTCTACCCCTGGTGGTCCGAGGTTGTTCCCGCGGCACAGATTCATGCGCAAGGGCCTCATACGGACAATGCACTTTGATTTATTGCGCTATCTCTAATCGCACCAGAGATATCACCAGATATATATTGGATTTTTCCCTGACCCTGAGTGTCCGGCCCCATGAGACGGTGGTTTTCTCGGCCCCTGGTGGTCCGAGGTCTTTCCCGCTGCACAGATTCAAGCGCAAGGACCTCCTACGGACAATGCACTTTGATTTATTGCGCTATCTGTAATAGCACCCGAGATATCACCAGATATATGCTGGATTTTTACATGAGCTTGGGTGACGGATTCCGAAAATCTGTAATTTTCTCGGCCCCTTGTGGTCCGAGGTCGTTCCCGCTGCACAGATTCATGCGCCTGGGCCTCTTTCAGATAATTCACTTTGGTTTATTGCGCTATCTCTAATAGCACCCGAGATATCACCAGATATATATTGGATTTTCCCCTGACCCTGAGTGTCCGGCCAAATGAGACTGTAGTTTTCTCGGCGCCTGGTGGTCCGAGGTCCTTCCCGCTGCACAGATTCATGCGACAGGGCCTCCTACAGACAATGCACTTTGATTTATTGCGCTATCTGTAATAGCACCCGAGATATCACCAGATATATATTGGATTTTTCCCTGACCCTGAGTGTCCGGCCCTATGAGACGGTGGTTTTCTCGTCCCCTGGTGGTCCGAAGTCGTTCCCGCTGCACAGATTCATGCGCCAGGGCCTCCTGCAGATAATTCACTTTGGTTTATTAGCGCTATCTCTAATAGCACCCGAGATATCACCAGATATATATTGCATTTTTCCCCGACCCTGAGTGTCCGGCCCCATGAGACGGTGGTTTTCTCGGCCATTGGTGGTCCGACGTCGTTCCTGCTGCACAGATTCATGCGACAGGGCCTCCCGCAGAAAATGCACTTTGATTTATTGCGCTATATCTAATAGCACCCGAGATATCACCAGATATATATTGGATTATTCCCCGACCCTGAGTGACCGGCCCCATGAGACTGTAGTTTTCTCGGCCCCTGGTGGTCCGAGGTCGTTCCCGCTGCACAGATGCATGCGCCAGGGCATCCTGCAGATAATTCACTTTGGTTTATTGCGCTATCTCTAATAGCACCCGAGATATCACCAGATATATATTGGATTTTTCCCTGACCCTGAGTGTCCGGCCCTATGTGTCGGTGGTTTTCTCGGCCCCTGGTGATCCGAGGTCGTTCCCGCTTTACAGATTCATGCGCCAGTGCCTCGTACAGACAATGCACTCCGATTTATCGCGCTATCTGTAATAGCATGGGAGATATCTCCAGATATATGCTGGATTTTTACATGACTTTGGGTGACGGACACCGAAAATCTGTAAGTTTCTCGGCCCCTGGAGGGCCGAGGTCGTTCCTGCTTCTCAGATTCATGCGCCAGGGCCTCCTGCAGACAATGCACTTTGATTTATCGCGCTATCTGTAATAGAACCCGAGATATCTCCAGATATATGCTGGATTTTTACATCACATTGGGTGACGTATACCGACAATCTGTAATTTTCTCGGCCCCTGGTGGTCCGATGTCGCTCCTGCTGCACAGATTCATGCGCCAGGGCCTCCTACAGACAATGCACTTTGATTTATTGCGCTATCTGTAATAGCACCCGAGATATCACCAGATATATATTGGATTTTTCCCTGACCCTGAGTGTCCGGCCCCATGAGACGGTGTTTTTCTCGTCCCCTGGTGGTCCGAGGTCGTTCCCGCTGCACAGATGCATGCGCCAGGGCCTCCTGCAGATAATTCACTTTGTTTTATTGCGCTATCTCTAATAGCACCCGAGATATCACCAGATATACATTTGATTTTTCCCTGACCCTGAGTGTCCGGCCCCATGAGACGGTGGTTTTCTCGGCCCCTGGAGGTCCGAGGTCGTTCCCGCTACACAGATTCATGCGCCAGGGCCTCCTGCAGATAAATCACTTTGGTTTATTGCGCTATCTCTAATGGCACCCGAGATATCACCAGATATATATTGGATTTTTCCCTGACCCTGAGTGTCCGGCCCCATGTGTCGGTGGTTTTCTCGGCCCCTGGTGGTCCGAGTTCGTTCCCGCTGCAGAGATTCATGCGCCAGGGCCTCCTGCAGATAATTCACTTTGGTTTATTGCACTATGTCTAATAGCACCCGAGATATCACCAGATATATATTGCATTTTTCCCTGACCCTGAGTGTCCGGCCCCATGTGTCGGTGGTTTTCTCGGGCCCTGGTGGTCCGAGGTCGTTGCCGCTACACAGATTCATGCGCCAGGGCCTCCCGCAGACAAAGCACTTTGATTTATTGGGCTATCTGTAATAGCATCCGAGAAAGCACCATATATAAGCTGGATTTTTACATGACTTTGGCTGACGGATACAGAAAATCTGCAATTTTCTCGGCCCCTGGAGATCCGAGGTCGTTCCTGCTTCACAGATTCATGCGCAAGGGCCTCCTGCAGACAATGCACTTTGATTTATTGCGCCATCTGTAATAGCATCCGAGATATCACCAGATATATATTGGATTTTTCCCAGACCCTGAGTGTCCGGCCCCATGAGACGGTGGTTGTCTCGGCCCCTGGTGGTCCGAGGTCGTTCCCGCTGCACAGATTCATGCGCCAGGGCCTCCTGCAGATAATTCAATTTGGTTTATTGCGCTATCTCTAATAGCACCCGAGATATCACCAGATATATATTAGATTTTTCCCTGACCCTGAGTGTCCGGCCCCATGAGACGGTGGTTTTCTCGGCCCCTGGTTGTCCGAGGTCGTTCCCGCTGCACAGATTCATGCGCCTGGGCCTCTTGCAGATAATTCACTTTGGTTTATTGCGCTATCTCTAATAGCACCCGAGATATCGCCAGATATATATTGGATTTTCCCCTGACCCTGAGTGTCCGGCCAAATGAGACTGTAGTTTTCTCGGCGCCTGGTGGTCCGAGGTCCTTCCCGCTGCACAGATTCATGCGACAGGGCCTCCCGCAGAAAATGCACTTTGATTTATTGCGCTATATCTAATAGCACCCGAGATATCACCAGATATATATTGGATTATTCCCCGACCCTGAGTGACCGGCCCCATGAGACTGTAGTTTTCTCGGCCCCTGGTGGTCCGAGGTCGTTCCCGCTGCACAGATGCATGCGCCAGGGCATCCTGCAGATAATTCACTTTGGTTTATTGCGCTATCTCTAATAGCACCCGAGATATCACCAGATATATATTGGATTTTTCCCTGACCCTGAGTGTCCGGCCCTATGTGTCGGTGGTTTTCTCGGCCCCTGGTGATCCGAGGTCGTTCCCGCTGCACAGATTCATGCGCCAGTGCCTCGTACAGACAATGCACTCCGATTTATCGCGCTATCTGTAATAGCATGGGAGATATCTCCAGATATATGCTGGATTTTTACATGACTTTGGGTGACGGACACCGAAAATCTGTAAGTTTCTCGGCCCCTGGAGGGCCGAGGTCGTTCCTGCTTCTCAGATTCATGCGCCAGGGCCTCCTGCAGACAATGCACTTTGATTTATCGCGCTATCTGTAATAGAACCCGAGATATCTCCAGATATATGCTGGATTTTTACATCACATTGGGTGACGTATACCGACAATCTGTAATTTTCTCGGCCCCTGGTGGTCCGATGTCGCTCCTGCTGCACAGATTCATGCGCCAGGGCCTCCTACAGACAATGCACTTTGATTTATTGCGCTATCTGTAATAGCACCCGAGATATCACCAGATATATATTGGATTTTTCCCTGACCCTGAGTGTCCGGCCCCATGAGACGGTGTTTTTCTCGTCCCCTGGTGGTCCGAGGTCGTTCCCGCTGCACAGATGCATGCGCCAGGGCCTCCTGCAGATAATTCACTTTGTTTTATTGCGCTATCTCTAATAGCACCCGAGATATCACCAGATATATATTTGATTTTTCCCTGACCCTGAGTGTCCGGCCCCATGAGACGGTGGTTTTCTCGGCCCCTGGAGGTCCGAGGTCGTTCCCGCTACACAGATTCATGCGCCAGGGCCTCCTGCAGATAAATCACTTTGGTTTATTGCGCTATCTCTAATGGCACCCGAGATATCACCAGATATATATTGGATTTTTCCCTGACCCTGAGTGTCCGGCCCCATGTGTCGGTGGTTTTCTCGGCCCCTGGTGGTCCGAGTTCGTTCCCGCTGCAGAGATTCATGCGCCAGGGCCTCCTGCAGATAATTCACTTTGGTTTATTGCACTATGTCTAATAGCACCCGAGATATCACCAGATATATATTGCATTTTTCCCTGACCCTGAGTGTCCGGCCCCATGTGTCGGTGGTTTTCTCGGGCCCTGGTGGTCCGAGGTCGTTGCCGCTACACAGATTCATGCGCCAGGGCCTCCCGCAGACAAAGCACTTTGATTTATTGGGCTATCTGTAATAGCATCCGAGAAAGCACCATATATAAGCTGGATTTTTACATGACTTTGGCTGACGGATACAGAAAATCTGCAATTTTCTCGGCCCCTGGAGATCCGAGGTCGTTCCTGCTTCACAGATTCATGCGCAAGGGCCTCCTGCAGACAATGCACTTTGATTTATTGCGCCATCTGTAATAGCATCCGAGATATCACCAGATATATATTGGATTTTTCCCAGACCCTGAGTGTCCGGCCCCATGAGACGGTGGTTGTCTCGGCCCCTGGTGGTCCGAGGTCGTTCCCGCTGCACAGATTCATGCGCCAGGGCCTCCTGCAGATAATTCAATTTGGTTTATTGCGCTATCTCTAATAGCACCCGAGATATCACCAGATATATATTAGATTTTTCCCTGACCCTGAGTGTCCGGCCCCATGAGACGGTGGTTTTCTCGGCCCCTGGTTGTCCGAGGTCGTTCCCGCTGCACAGATTCATGCGCCTGGGCCTCTTGCAGATAATTCACTTTGGTTTATTGCGCTATCTCTAATAGCACCCGAGATATCGCCAGATATATATTGGATTTTCCCCTGACCCTGAGTGTCCGGCCAAATGAGACTGTAGTTTTCTCGGCGCCTGGTGGTCCGAGGTCCTTCCCGCTGCACAGATTCATGCGACAGGGCCTCCCGCAGAAAATGCACTTTGATTTATTGCGCTATATCTAATAGCACCCGAGATATCACCAGATATATATTGGATTATTCCCCGACCCTGAGTGACCGGCCCCATGAGACTGTAGTTTTCTCGGCCCCTGGTGGTCCGAGGTCGTTCCCGCTGCACAGATGCATGCGCCAGGGCATCCTGCAGATAATTCACTTTGGTTTATTGCGCTATCTCTAATAGCACCCGAGATATCACCAGATATATATTGGATTTTTCCCTGACCCTGAGTGTCCGGCCCTATGTGTCGGTGGTTTTCTCGGCCCCTGGTGATCCGAGGTCGTTCCCGCTGCACAGATGCATGCGCCAGGGCCTCCTGCAGATAATTCACTTTGTTTTATTGCGCTATCTGTAATAGAACCCGAGATATCTCCAGATATATGCTGGATTTTTACATCACATTGGGTGACGGATACCGAAAATCTGTAATTTTCTCGGCCCCTGGTGGTCCGAGGTCGTTCCCGCTGCACAGATGCATGCGCCAGGGCCTCCTGCAGATAATTCACTTTGTTTTATTGCGCTATCTCTAATAGCACCCGAGATATCACCAGATATATATTGGATTTTCCCCTGACCCTGAGTGTCCGACCCCGTGAGACGGTGGTTTTCTCGGCCCCTGGTGGTCCGAGGTCGTTCCCGCTGCCCAGATTCATGCGCCAGGGCCTCCTACAGACAATGCACTTTGATTTATTGCGCTATCTGTAATAGCACCCGAGATATCACCAGATATATATTGGATTTTTCCCTGACCCTGAGTGTCCGGCCCCATGAGACGGTGGTTTTCTCGGCCCCTGGTGGTCCGAGGTCTTTCCGCTGCACTGATTCATGCGCCAGGGCCTCCTACAGACAATGCACTTTGGTTTATTGCGCTATCTGTAATAGCATCCGAGAAAGCACCATATATAAGCTGGATTTTTACATGACTTTGGCTGACGGATACAGAAAATCTGTAATTTTCTCGGCCCCTGGAGATCCGAGGTCGTTCCTGCTTCACAGATTCATGCGCCAGGGCCTCCTGCAGACAATGCACTTTGATTTATTGCGCCGTCTGTAATAGCATCCGAGATATCACCAGATATATATTGGATTTTTCCCCGACCCTGAGTGTCCGGCCAAATGAGACTGTAGTTTTCTCGGCGCCTGGTGGTCCGAGGTCCTTCCCGCTGCACAGATTCATGCGACAGGGCCTCCTACAGACAATGCACTTTGATTTATTGCGCTATCTGTAATAGCACCCGAGATATCACCAGATATATATTGGATTTTTCCCTGACCCTGAGTGTCCGGCCCCATGAGACGGTGGTTTTCTCGTCCCCTGGTGGTCCGAAGTCGTTCCCGCTGCACAGATGCATGCGCCAGCGCCTCCTGCAGATAATTCACTTTGGTTTATCGCGCTATCTCTAATAGCACCCGAGATATCACCAGATATATAATGGAGTTTTCCCTCACACTGACAGTCCGGCCCCATGAGACGGTGGTTTTCTCGGCCCCTGGTGGTCCGAGGTCGTTCCCGCTGCACAGATGCATGCGCCAGGGCCGCCTGCAGATAATTCACTTTGGTTTACTGCGCTATCTCTAATAGCACCCGAGATATCACCAGATATATATTGGATTTTTCCCTGACCCTGAGTGTCCGGCCCTATGTGTCGGTGGTTTTCTCGGCCCCTGGTGATCCGAGGTCGTTCCCGCTGCACAGATTCATGCGCCAGTGCCTCGTACAGACCATGCACTCCGATTTATCGCGCCATCTGTAATAGCACCCGAGATATGACCAGATATATATTGGATTTTTCCCTGACCCTGAGCGTCCGGCCCCATGAGACGGTGGTTTTCTCGGACGCTGGTGGTCCGAGGTCGTTCCTGCTTCACAGATTCATGCGCCAGGTCTTCCTGCAGACAATGCACTTTGATCTATCGCGCTATCTGTAATAGAACCCGAGATATCACCAGATCTATGCTGGATTTTTACATGACCTTGGGTGACGAATTCCGAATATCTATCATTTTCTCGGTCCCTGGTGGTCCGAGGTCGTTCCCGCTGCACAGCTTCATGCGCCAGGGCCTCCTGCAGATAATTCACTTTGGTTTATTGCGCTATCTCTTATTTCACCCGAGATATCACCAGATATATATTGGATTTTTCCCTGACCCTGAGTGTCCGGCCCCATGAGACGGTGTTTTTCTCGTCCCCTGGTGGTCCGAGGTCGTTCCCGCTGCACAGATGCATGCGCCAGGGCCTCCTGCAGATAATTCACTTTGTTTTATTGCGCTATCTCTAATAGCACCCGAGATATCACCAGATATATATTGGATTTTTCCCTGACCCTGAGTGTCCGGCCCCATGTGTCGGTGGTTTTCTCGGCCCCTGGTGGTCCGAGTTCGTTCCCGCTGCAGAGATTCATGCGCCAGGGCCTCCTGCAGATAATTCACTTTGGTTTATTGCACTATGTCTAATAGCACCCGAGATATCACCAGATATATATTGCATTTTTCCCTGACCCTGAGTGTCCGGCCCCATGTGTCGGTGGTTTTCTCGGGCCCTGGTGGTCCGAGGTCGTTGCCGCTACACAGATTCATGCGCCAGGGCCTCCCGCAGACAAAGCACTTTGATTTATTGGGCTATCTGTAATAGCATCCGAGAAAGCACCATATATAAGCTGGATTTTTACATGACTTTGGCTGACGGATACAGAAAATCTGCAATTTTCTCGGCCCCTGGAGATCCGAGGTCGTTCCTGCTTCACAGATTCATGCGCAAGGGCCTCCTGCAGACAATGCACTTTGATTTATTGCGCCATCTGTAATAGCATCCGAGATATCACCAGATATATATTGGATTTTTCCCAGACCCTGAGTGTCCGGCCCCATGAGACGGTGGTTGTCTCGGCCCCTGGTGGTCCGAGGTCGTTCCCGCTGCACAGATTCATGCGCCAGGGCCTCCTGCAGATAATTCAATTTGGTTTATTGCGCTATCTCTAATAGCACCCGAGATATCACCAGATATATATTAGATTTTTCCCTGACCCTGAGTGTCCGGCCCCATGAGACGGTGGTTTTCTCGGCCCCTGGTTGTCCGAGGTCGTTCCCGCTGCACAGATTCATGCGCCTGGGCCTCTTGCAGATAATTCACTTTGGTTTATTGCGCTATCTCTAATAGCACCCGAGATATCGCCAGATATATATTGGATTTTCCCCTGACCCTGAGTGTCCGGCCAAATGAGACTGTAGTTTTCTCGGCGCCTGGTGGTCCGAGGTCCTTCCCGCTGCACAGATTCATGCGACAGGGCCTCCCGCAGAAAATGCACTTTGATTTATTGCGCTATATCTAATAGCACCCGAGATATCACCAGATATATATTGGATTATTCCCCGACCCTGAGTGACCGGCCCCATGAGACTGTAGTTTTCTCGGCCCCTGGTGGTCCGAGGTCGTTCCCGCTGCACAGATGCATGCGCCAGGGCATCCTGCAGATAATTCACTTTGGTTTATTGCGCTATCTCTAATAGCACCCGAGATATCACCAGATATATATTGGATTTTTCCCTGACCCTGAGTGTCCGGCCCTATGTGTCGGTGGTTTTCTCGGCCCCTGGTGATCCGAGGTCGTTCCCGCTGCACAGATGCATGCGCCAGGGCCTCCTGCAGATAATTCACTTTGTTTTATTGCGCTATCTGTAATAGAACCCGAGATATCTCCAGATATATGCTGGATTTTTACATCACATTGGGTGACGGATACCGAAAATCTGTAATTTTCTCGGCCCCTGGTGGTCCGAGGTCGTTCCCGCTGCACAGATGCATGCGCCAGGGCCTCCTGCAGATAATTCACTTTGTTTTATTGCGCTATCTCTAATAGCACCCGAGATATCACCAGATATATATTGGATTTTCCCCTGACCCTGAGTGTCCGACCCCGTGAGACGGTGGTTTTCTCGGCCCCTGGTGTTCCGAGGTCGTTCCCGCTGCCCAGATTCATGCGCCAGGGCCTCCTACAGACAATGCACTTTGATTTATTGCGCTATCTGTAATAGCACCCGAGATATCACCAGATATATATTGGATTTTTCCCTGACCCTGAGTGTCCGGCCCCATGAGACGGTGGTTTTCTCGGCCCCTGGTGGTCCGAGGTCGTTCCCGCTACACTGATTCATGCGCCCGGGCCTCCTGCAGATAATTCACTTTGGTTTATTGCGCTATCTATAATAGCACCCGAGATATCACCAGATATATATTGGATTTTTCCCCGACCCTGACTGTCCGGCCCCATGAGACGGTGGTTTTCTCGGCCCCTGGTGGTCCGAGCTCGTTCCCGCTGTCCACATTCATGCGCCAGGGCCTCCTACAGACAATGCACTTTGAATTATTGCGCTATATGTAATAGCACCCGAGATATCACCCGATATATATTGGATTTTTCCCTGACCCTGAGTGTCCGGCCCCATGAGACGGTGGTTTTCTCGGCCCCTGGTGGTCCGAGGTCTTTCCGCTGCACTGATTCATGCGCCAGGGCCTCCTACAGACAATGCACTTTGATTTATTGGGCTATCTGTAATAGCATCCGAGAAAGCACCATATATAAGCTGGATTTTTACATGACTTTGGCTGACGGATACAGAAAATCTGTAATTTTCTCGGCCCCTGGAGATCCGAGGTCGTTCCTGCTTCACAGATTCATGCGCCAGGGCCTCCTGCAGACAATGCACTTTGATTTATTGCGCCGTCTGTAATAGCATCCGAGATATCACCAGATATATATTGGATTTTTCCCCGACCCTGAGTGTCCGGCCAAATGAGACTGTAGTTTTCTCGGCGCCTGGTGGTCCGAGGTCCTTCCCGCTGCACAGATTCATGCGACAGGGCCTCCTACAGACAATGCACTTTGATTTATTGCGCTATCTGTAATAGCACCCGAGATATCACCAGATATATATTGGATTTTTCCCTGACCCTGAGTGTCCGGCCCCATGAGACGGTGGTTTTCTCGTCCCCTGGTGGTCCGAAGTCGTTCCCGCTGCACAGATGCATGCGCCAGCGCCTCCTGCAGATAATTCACTTTGGTTTATCGCGCTATCTCTAATAGCACCCGAGATATCACCAGATATATAATGGAGTTTTCCCTCACACTGACAGTCCGGCCCCATGAGACGGTGGTTTTCTCGGCCCCTGGTGGTCCGAGGTCGTTCCCGCTGCACAGATGCATGCGCCAGGGCCGCCTGCAGATAATTCACTTTGGTTTACTGCGCTATCTCTAATAGCACCCGAGATATCACCAGATATATATTGGATTTTTCCCGGACCCTGAGTGTCCGGCCCTATGTGTCGGTGGTTTTCTCGGCCCCTGGTGATCCGAGGTCGTTCCCGCTGCACAGATTCATGCGCCAGTGCCTCGTACAGACCATGCACTCCGATTTATCGCGCCATCTGTAATAGCACCCGAGATATGACCAGATATATATTGGATTTTTCCCTGACCCTGAGCGTCCGGCCCCATGAGACGGTGGTTTTCTCGGACGCTGGTGGTCCGAGGTCGTTCCTGCTTCACAGATTCATGCGCCAGGTCTTCCTGCAGACAATGCACTTTGATCTATCGCGCTATCTGTAATAGAACCCGAGATATCACCAGATCTATGCTGGATTTTTACATGACCTTGGGTGACGAATTCCGAATATCTATCATTTTCTCGGTCCCTGGTGGTCCGAGGTCGTTCCCGCTGCACAGCTTCATGCGCCAGGGCCTCCTGCAGATAATTCACTTTGGTTTATTGCGCTATCTCTTATTTCACCCGAGATATCACCAGATATATATTTGATTTTTCCCTGACCCTGAGTGCCCGGCCCCATGAGACGGTGGTTTTCTCGGCCCCTGGTGGTCCGAGGTCGTTCCCGCTGCACAGATGCATGCGCCAGGGCCTCCTGCAGATAATTCACTTTGGTTTATTGCGCTATCTCTAATAGCACCCGTGATAGCACCAGATATATATTGGATTTTTCCCCGACCCTGACTGTCCGGCCCCATGAGACGGTCGTTTTCTGGGACCCTGGTGATCCGAGGTCGTTTCCGCTGCACAGATTCGTGCGCCAGGGCCTCCTGCAGATAATTCACGTTGGGATATTGCGCTATCTCTAATAGCACCCGAGATATCGCCAGACATATATTGGATTTTTCCCTGACCCTGAGGGCCCGGCCCCATGAGACGGTGGTTTTCTCGGCCCCAGGTGGTCCGAGGTCGTTCCGGCTGCAAAGATTCATGCGCCCGGGCCTCCTGCAGATAATTCACTTTGGTTTATTGCGCTGTCTCTAATAGCACACAACATATCACCAGATATATATTGTATTTTCCCCTGACCCTGAGTGTCCGGCCCCATGAGACGTTGGTTTTCTCGGCCCCTGGTGGTCCGAGGTCGTTCCCGCTGCACAGATGCATGCGCCAGGGCCTCCTGCAGATAATTCACTTTGGTTTATTGCGCTATCTGTAATAGCACCCGAGATATCACCAGATATATATTGGATTTTTCCCTAACCCTTAGTGTCCGGCCCCATGAGACGGTGGTTTTCACGGCCCCTGGTGGTCCGAGGTCGTTCCCGCTGCACAGATGCATGCGCCAGGGCCTCCTGCAGATAATTCACTTTGGTTTATTGCGCTATCTCTAATAGCACCCGGAATATCACCAGATATATATTGGATTTTCCCCTGACCCAGAGTGTCCGGCCCCATGAGACGATGGTTTTCTCGGCCCCTGGTGGTCCGAGGTCGTTCCCGCTGCACACATGCATGCGACAGGGCCTCCTGCAGATAATTCACTTTGGTTTATTGCGATATCTCTAATAGCACCCGAGATATCACCAGATATATATTGGATTTTCCCCTGACCCTGAGCGTCCGGCCCCATGAGACGGTGGTTTTCTCGGACGCTGGTGGTCCGAGGTCGTTCCTGCTTCACAGATTCATGCGCCAGGTCTTCCTGCAGACAATGCACTTTGATTTAATGCCCTATCTGTAATAGCACCCGAGATATCAACAGATCTATGCTGGATTTTTACATGACCTTGGGTGACGAATTCCGAATATCTATCATTTTCTCGGTCCCTGGTGGTCCGAGGTCGTTCCCGCTGCACAGCTTCATGCGCCAGGGCCTCCTGCAGATAATTCACTTTGGTTTATTGCGCTATCTCTTATTTCACCCGAGATATCACCAGATATATATTTGATTTTTCCCTGACCCTGAGTGCCCGGCCCCATGAGACGGTGGTTTTCTCGGCCCCTGGTGGTCCGAGGTCGTTCCCGCTGCACACGTGCATGCGCCAGGGCCTCCTGCAGATAATTCACTTTGGTTTATTGCGCTATCTCTAATAGCACCCGAGATATCACCAGATATATATTGCATTTTCCCCTGACCCTGAGTGTCCGGCCCCATGAGACGGTGGTTTTCTCGGCCCCTGGTGGTCCGAGGTCGTTCCCGCTGCACAGATGCATGCGCCAGGGCCTCCTGCAGATAATTCACTTTGGTTTATTGCGCTATCTCTAATAGCACCCGTGATAGCACCAGATATATATTGGATTTTTCCCCGACCCTGACTGTCCGGCCCCATGAGACGGTCGTTTTCTGGGACCCTGGTGATCCGAGGTCGTTTCCGCTGCACAGATTCGTGTGCCAGGGCCTCCTGCAGATAATTCACGTTGGGATATTGCGCTATCTCTAATAGCACCCGAGATATCGCCAGACATATATTGGATTTTTCCCTGACCCTGAGGGCCCGGCCCCATGAGACGGTGGTTTTCTCGGCCCCAGGTGGTCCGAGGTCGTTCCGGCTGCAAAGATTCATGCGCCCGGGCCTCCTGCAGATAATTCACTTTGGTTTATTGCGCTATCTCTAATAGCACACAACATATCACCAGATATATATTGTATTTTCCCCTGACCCTGAGTGTCCGGCCCCATGAGACGTTGGTTTTCTCGGCCCCTGGTGGTCCGAGGTCGTTCCCGCTGCACAGATGCATGCGCCAGGGCCTCCTGCAGATAATTCACTTTGGTTTATTGCGCTATCTGTAATAGCACCCGAGATATCACCAGATATATATTGGATTTTTCCCTGACCCTTAGTGTCCGGCCCCATGAGACGGTGGTTTTCACGGCCCCTGGTGGTCCGAGGTCGTTCCCGCTGCACAGATGCATGCGCCAGGGCCTCCTGCAGATAATTCACTTTGATTTATCGCGCTATCTCTAATAGCACCCGAGATATCAGCAGATATATATTGGATTTTTCCCTGACCCTGTGTGTCCGGCCCCATGAGTGCGTGGTTTTCTCGGCACCTGGTGGTCTGAGGTCGTTCCTGCTGCACACATTCATGCGCCAGGTCCTCCAACAGAAAATGCAGCTTAATTTATCTTACTATTTCTTATAACTCCCGAGATATCAGCAGATACATGCTCGATTTTTGACAAAACCTGAGTGTGCGGTACCGTGTAACTGAGATTTTCTCTGCCGCTGATGCTCCGAGATCTTGCCTGCATAACTCACTTATGCGCCAGGGCTTTCTTACTATATAAAATTATATAAAACTATACAAAAGTAATACAAATATACAAACCTAATAGGACTAAATAAAACTGTGTAAAACTATATCAAACTATATAAAAATATAGAAAACTATATAAAACTATATAAAACTATATAAAACTATATAAAACTATAAAACTATATAAAACTATATAGGACAATATTAAATTATATAAATCTATATAAAAATATAAAATATATGTAGATGTATATAAAAGTATTTAAAACTGTATAAAACTATACAAAACTATATAGAACTACATAAAGCAATATAAAACTACATAAAACTATATAAAACTATACAAAACTATATAAAACTGTAAAAAACTATACAAAACTATATAAAACAATATAGAATTATATAGAACTATAAAAACTATATAAAACAATATAGAATTCTATAAAACTATATAAAACTATATAAAACTATATAAAACTATATAAAACTATATAAAACTATATAGGACAATATTAAATTATATAAAACTATATAAAAATATAAAATATATGTAGAAGTATATAAAAGTATTTAAAACTGTATAAAACTATACAAAGCTATATAAAACTATATAAAACTATGTAAAACCATATAATACTATATAAAACTATATAAAACTGTATAAAACTATATAATACTATATAAAACTACATAAAACTAATTAAACTATATGAAACTATATAGAACTATATCAAACAATATGAAACTAATAAAACAATACAAAAGATTGTAAAACGATATGAAACTATATAAAACTATATGAAACTATATAAAACTATATAAAACTATATAAAACTATACAAAACTGTATAAAACTATATAAAACTATATAAAACTATATAAAACTATATAAAACTATATAAAACTATATAAAACTATATAAAACTATATAAACCTATACGAAACCATATAATACTATATAAAACTGTATAAAACTATATAATACTATATAAAACTACATAAAACTAATTAAACTATATGAAACTATATAGAACTATATAAAACAATATGAAACTAATAAAACAATACAAAAGATTGTAAAACGGTATGAAACTATATAAAACTATATGAAACTGTATAAAAATATATAAAACTATATAAAACTATATAAAACTATATAAAACTATATAAAAGTATATAAAATTATATAAAGCTATATAAAGATATACAAAACTCTATCAAACTATATGAAATTATATGGAGCTATATAAAACTATATAAAACTGTATAAAACTACACAATACAACATAAAACTATGTAAAACTAATAAAGCTATATGAAACTATATAAAACTATATAAAACTATATAAAACTATATAAAACTATATAAAACTATATAAAACGATATAAAACTATATAAAACTATATAAAACTATACAAAGCTATATAAAACTATATAAAACTATGTAAAACCATATAATACTATATAAAACTATATAAAACTGTATAAAACTATATAATACTATATAAAACTACATAAAACTAATTAAACTATATGAAACTATATAGAACTATATCAAACAATATGAAACTAATAAAACAATACAAAAGATTGTAAAACGATATGAAACTATATAAAACTATATGAAACTATATAAAACTATATAAAACTATATAAAACTATACAAAACTGTATAAAACTATATAAAACTATATAAAACTATATAAAACTATATAAAACTATATAAAACTATATAAAACTATATAAAACTATATAAACCTATACGAAACCATATAATACTATATAAAACTGTATAAAACTATATAATACTATATAAAACTACATAAAACTAATTAAAATATATGAAACTATATAGAACTATATAAAACAATATGAAACTAATAAAACAATACAAAAGATTGTAAAACGGTATGAAACTATATAAAACTATATGAAACTGTATAAAAATATATAAAACTATATAAAACTATATAAAACTATATAAAACTATATAAAAGTATATAAAATTATATGAAATTATATGGAGCTATATAAAACTATATAAAACTGTATAAAACTACACAATACAACATAAAACTATGTAAAACTAATAAAGCTATATGAAACTATATAAAACTATATAAAACTATATAAAACTATATAAAACTATATAAAACTATATAAAACGATATAAAACTATATAAAACTATACAAAACTATATAAAACTATATAAAACCATATAATACTATATAAAACTATATAAAACTATATAAAACTATATAAAACTACATAAAACTATATAAAACTATATAAAACTATATAAAACTATATAAAACTATATAAAATTATATAAAACTATATAAAACTATATAAAACTATATAAAACTATATAAAACTATATAAAACTATATAAAAGTATATAAAATTATATAAAGCTATATAAAGATATACAAAACTGTATAAAACTACACAATACAACATAAAACTATGTAAAACTATTAAAGATATATAAAACTATATAAAAGTATATAAAACCATATAAAACTATATAAAACTATATAAAACTAAAGAAAACTATAAAAAACTAACAAAACTATATAAAACTATATAAAACTATATATAACTATATAAAACATATAAAAGTATATAAAACTATATAAAACTCTATAAAACGATATGAAACTAATAAAACTATATAAAACGATTTAAACCTAATAAAACTATATAAAACTATATAAAACTATATAAAACTATATAAAACTATATAAAACTATATAAAACTATATAAAACTAATAAAACTATATAAAAATATATAAAACTATATAAAACTATATAAAACTTTATAAAACTATTTGCAAACATATAAAACTATATAAAACTATTAAAACTATTTGAAATTATCGAGAAATATATAAAAATACATAAAACTAATAAAACTGTATCAAACTATATAATACTATATGAAACTATATAAAACTATATAAAATTATATAGAACTACATAAAACTATTTAAAAATGTATAAAACTATATAAAACTATATAGGACAATATTAAATTATATAAAAACTATTTAAAAATATAAAATATATGTAGAAGTATATAAAAGTATTTAAAACTGTATAAAACTATACAAAGCTATATAAAACTATATAAAACTATATAAAACCATATAATACTATATAAAACTGTATAAAACTATATAATACTATACAAAACTACATAAAACTAATTAAACTATATGAAACTATATAGAACTATATAAAACAATATGAAACTAATAAAACAATACGAAAGATTGTAAAACGATATGAAACTAATAAAACTATATAAAACGGTTTAAACCTAATAAAACTATATAAAACTATATAAAACTATATAAAACTATATAAAACTATATAAAACTATATAAAACTAATAAAACTATATAAAACTATACAAAACTATATAAAAATATATATAAAACTATATGAAACCATATAAAATTATATGGAACTATAGAAAACTATTTCAGACTGTATAAAACTATATAAAACTATTTGCAAACATATAAAACTATATAAAACTATTAAAACTGTTTGAAATTATCGAGAAATAAATAAAACTACATAAAACTAATAAAACTGTATCAAACTATATAATACTATATGAAACTATATAAAACTATATAAAATTATATAGAACTACATAAAACTATTTAAAACTGTATAAAACTATATAAAACTATATAAAACTATATAAAAGTATATAAAACTATATAAAGCTATATAAAGATATACAAAACTATATCAAACTATATGAAATTATATGGAGCTATATAAAACTATATAAAACTGTAAAAAACTACACAATACAACATAAAACTATGTAAAACTAATAAAGCTATATAAAACTATATAAAAGTATATAATACTATATAAAACTATATAAAACTATATAAAACTATATAAAACTATATAAAACTATATGAAACTATATAAAATTATATAGAACTATATAAAACTATATAAAACTATATAAAACTATTAAAACAATACAAAAGATTGTAAAACGATATGAAACTATATAAAAATATATGAAACTATATAAAACAACATAAATCTATATAAAACTATTTAAAACTATATAAAACCCATAAAACACGGTAAAACTATGTAAAAGTATGTAAAACTATATAGGACAATATAAAACTGTTTAAAACTATATAAAAGTATAAAAAGTTATATAGAACTATATAAAACTGTTTGAAACTGTATAAAAGTATATAAAACTATATAAAACTATACAAAACTATATAAAACTATACAAAACTATGTAAAACTATATGAAACTATATAAAACTATATAAAACTATATAAAACTACATAAAACTAATTAAACTATATAAAACTATATTGAACTATGTAAATCTAATAAAACTATATAAATCTTTATAAATTTATGTGAAACTATATAAATCTTTATAAATTTATGTGAAACTATATAAAACTATATAAAACTATATAAAACTGTATAATAGTATATAAAACTAAGTAAAACTATATAAAACTGTATAAAACTAAAGAAAACTATAAAAAACTAACAAAACTATATAATACTATATGAAACTATATAAAACTATATAAAATTATATAGAACTACATAAAACTATTTAAAACTGTATAAAACTATATAAAACTATATAGGACAATATTAAATTATATAAAAACTATATAAAAATATAAAACATATGTAGTAGTATATAAAAGTATTTAAAACTGTATAAAACTATACAAATCTATATAAAACTATATAAAACTATATAAAACCATATAATAGTATATAAAACTGTATAAAACTATATAATACTATACAAAACTACATAAAACTAATTAAACTATATGAAACTATATAGAACTATATAAAACAATATGAAACTAATAAAACAATACGAAAGATTGTAAAACGATATGAAGCTATATAAAACTATATAAAACTATATAAAACTATATAAAACTATATAAAACTATATAAAACTATATAAAACTATATAAAAGTATTTAAAATTATATAAAGCTATATAAAGATATACAAAACTATATCAAACTATATGAAATTATATGGAGCTATATAAAACCATATAAAACTGTATAAAACTACACAATACAACATAAAACTATGTAAAACTAATAAAGCTATATAAAACTACATAAAACTATATAAAACTGTATAAAACTATATAAAACTATATGAAACTATATAAAACTAAAGAAAACTATAAAAAACTAACAAACTATATAAAACTATATAAAACTATATAAAACTATATAAAACATATAAAAGTATATAAAACTATATAAAACTCTATAAAACGATATGAAACTGTATAAAAATATATAAAACTATATAAACCTATATAAAACTATATAAAAGTATATAAAACTATATAAAACTATATAAAACTCTATGAAACTATATAAAACAAAGAAAACTATATAAAACAATATAAAACTGTATAAAAATATATAAAACTAACAAAACTATATAAAACTTTATAAAACTCTATAAATCTATATAAAACTATATAAAACTATATAAAGCTCTATAAAACTATATAAAACTACATAAAACTATATAAAACTATATAAAACTTGGAAAACTATACAAAGCTATATAAAGCTCTATAAAACAACATAAAACTATTTAAAAGTATATAAAACTTTATAAAACTATATAAAACTATATAAAACTATATAAAACTATATGAAACTATCAAACCTATATAAAACTATATAAAACTAAGAAAACTATATAAAACAATATAAAACAATATAAAACTATCAAAACTATATAAAACTATATATAACTATATAAAACTATATAGATCTATATAAAACTAAGAAAACTATATAAAACTATATGAAACTTTATACA